>NC_064628.1:640855670-641159670 GCF_023864275.1 Schistocerca cancellata | reverse complement strand
ATGTTTATTTGTATTGGTGCTACCAACATGAATACTAAGAAGAAGTAGAAGAATAAGAAGAAAACTTTGTCAGCTGAGAAAGGATCAGAGTCTGAGGCATCCCAGCCTTCACCTGATGTGGTTTATCGTAGGGGACGGGGGAAGGTGAGAAACTAAATTAAGATTGTTGTAAGGACATTTGCAGCTAGTCTCTATTTATATAAGTACAGTGTTTTAATCACTGTATCAGCTAGCTCAGGATTTGCATATAATTATTACTTCTCATGAAATGGAAGAGATAATTATGTGTGTTATGTTTTTAACTGGATAAATTCCACACAGGATAAATCAAAAACAACAAAAAACATCATCCATTTAATGACTCACCATAAAAAGGACACACACATCTGGAATAGCCATGGCCAAAATTACGAAGCTGCACCATGAACTGCAATCTCATACACACTGTTCTATAAATTTGGCCTCTTGTTACTATTTCCCTTCACATACTTTAAGAGCATTTATGGTTTGTGTCAAATGCATGTGTGTGTGTGTGTGTGTGTGTGTGTGTGTGTGTGTGTGTGTTTGAACTGATAATACAAAAAAAAACTGCAAAAATGATATACAGAGACAATATAAATAACTATACTACACTACCCAAAAAGTAATGGAATAACAACAGTTTTATGGGAAGGATAGATTGCTAGCCATCGTGCAGTGGATACACTGAGTTGCAAATGGCCACAACAGAAGACTGTGATACATTTGAGCTTTCAACCACAAGACCTTTTTTTGAAGTAGAAAACACACACACACACACTGACCACTGTCTCTGGCCACTGAGTATGGTCTGTCCCAGGCTGTCTGGCCTCAGTGGGCAGAGACAGTGGTCACATGTATTGTGTGTGTGTGTGTGTGTGTGTGTGTTTGTTTTCTACTTCAAAAAAGGGTATTGTAGCTGAAAGCTCGAAAGTATATCAGTCTGTTTTTGCTGTGCATGTCTACAACTCAATGTCTCCTCTGTATGCTGAGTAGTAATCTACACCTTACACAACAGTGTCATTATATTATACTAGAAATTGTTTACTGGGTGCTGTTGGGGGCCAGTTTTCTACAACAGTGGTGCTGTTGCAAACTTGTAGACAATATACTCGTAATATGAATGAATCAATTACACACCTGTGGTATGTTCTGGCAGTTTCTCGTGTTCTCAGATCAAAACACTTCATTGTTCCATCTTGTGACCCAGATATAAGCCAGGTTGACTCAGCTGGATGGAAACTAACTTTGTTTACTGTACGTTTGTGGTCAATAAACACATGGTCTTGTTTTGATCTTGAAGGACGGTTCAAATTCCATACAACTACTGCCCCATTTGTTGCAGCAGTTGCTAAAATATGGTCTGTGAACAAGTCAGACACTTTTATACTAACACTGGTATTATCTATGTTCCTGTTATTTCTCATCTTTCTACATTAGGCTCATGGCTTACAAAGTTAAACATACCATAAAAGAATAACCACTAAAAATTATTTCACGTAATATTACAAGGTATATCATTGGGCAGAGTTATTTAATGAATGTATGATCGTGTGGGCTGATGTATTGAGACAATTGTAACATTTTGATTTTACCAGCAGCCTTTATGATGTGTGTTCAAGCACTGGATATGTTGACATCTATGTACATAAACATTACATTTATTGTGTCACATACAAAATTCAATTGAGAAAACTAATAAAATTACATGAAAACAAAATGGCTGGCCATCATTTACCTTCAAGAGATCAAATTTTTAGTACTGATGATTCAAACATTTACTTTAAGTGTTTTCTGTTTTAGGTGTTTCTATGAACAGTACTTACAATTTTGCCTTCTGAAGGTTAATATTAGCCACCCATTCTGTTTCCCTTGAATTTTATATTGCCTTTATATATTGTATAAATTTTATGCATATACTTACTGGTCATATGCATATACTTACTGGTCACATTTAGACATAGTAATTGATTTTTTTTTCTTTCAAATAAACTGCTACACTCACACTCACACACTGCTGAACATAGCAAACTGTTCTTTCAGAGATGCAATTTTTCCAGAAAAACTGAAGATAACAAAGGTAGTGCCAGTGTACAAGAAAGGGTGTAAGGATGATCCCAACAACTACAGACCAGTTTCACTGATATCAGGTTTCTCAAAAATCCTAGAAATGCTTATGTATACCAGATTAGTTAACTATTTGGACAAACATAACATTCTCATGCCCTCACAACATGGTTTCAGAAAGGGTAAATCTACAGAATCAGCAATTGTCAGTCTAACAGAATACATTTTACAGTCCTAAGATGAGAAAAAGGTTGTCTCTGCAATGTTTCTGGATCTTTCAAAGGCATTTGACACCATTGACCATGAAATGCTGATACAAAAATTAAGCAACTATGGCATTCGGGGGCAACAAGGTGAATGGATAAAATCATACTTGTGCAACCGCAAGCAGTATGTATCAATAGGAAACTCGTACCAATCAGAAACCAAATCCATCAAATATGGAGTGCCGCAGGGTTCGGTAATGGGGCCACTGTTATTTAGTGTATTTTTTAATGATATAGGTGTTGAGGAGGATGAAAAGAAAATATTGTATGCTGATGACATGACAATACTAAATAGTGACCAAAATATGGAACAGCTTGAGAGAAGAGCATACATATCTGCAAATGTCACAGCTCAATGGCTGTTGGAAAATGAACTTGTTATAAATCTAAAAAAGACTATGTATGCAGTGTTTAAAAACAAGGAAAAGGCTGTAGACATGGATTTAGAGGTTGATGGAACAAGGCTGGAAGAAGCAGAATCTGCTAGATTCTTAGGTATTCTTGTGGATAATGACCTGAAATGGAAAAAACATATTAATAATGTCTGTAAGAAACTGAGCTCTGTCATATTCTTAATGATGCAACTATCACAGTATTCAGACAAGAACCTTCTGTGTACAGTGTATCATGGACTTTTCGAACCATACTTACAGTATGGAGTGACTGTGTGGGAAACTCAAACAAACAAGAGACAAAACGAGTGTTCACATTACAAAAAAAAGCAATTAGGACCATTTTAAGAAGAAAGACCTCTGAAACATGCAGAAACTGTTTCAAGAATTTAGGTATCTTAACTTTTTCATCGTTGTATATATACAAAACAATAATGTGGTTATAATAGAAGGAAACATTCCATGAAGGAAAAATATACCTAAAAACAAAGATGATGTGACTTACCAAATGAAAGTGCTGGCAGGTCGACAGACACACAAACGAACACAAACATACACACAAAATTCAAGCTTTCGCAACAAACTGTTGCCTCATCAGGAAAGAGGGAAGGAGAGGGAAAGACGAAAGGATGTGGGTTTTAAGGGAGAGGGTAAGGAGTCATTCCAGTCCCGGGAGCGGAAAGACTTACCTTATGGGGAAAAAAGGACGGGTATACACTCGCACACACACACATATCCATCCACACATATACAGACACAAGCAGACATATTTAAAGACCTAAATATGTCTGCTTGTGTCTGTATATGTGTGGATGGATATGTGTGTGTGTGCGAGTGTATACCCGTCCTTTTTTCCCCATAAGGTAAGTCTTTCCGCTCCCGGGACTGGAATGACTCCTTACCCTCTCCCTTAAAACCCACATCCTTTCGTCTTTCCCTCTCCTTCCCTCTTTCCTGATGAGGCAACAGTTTGTTGCGAAAGCTTGAATTTTGTGTGTATGTTTGTGTTCGTTTGTGTGTCTGTCGACCTGCCAGCACTTTCATTTGGTAAGTCACATCATCTTTGTTTTTAGGTATACAAAACAATAATGTACATCACAAAAGGTAGTGAGGACTGGATTACAAATGCTAGTGTACACAACCACAATACAAGAAAGAAGAATGAAGTACGGAGCATACCCCACCGACTGGCAATGCTAGAAAAAGGACCCCAGTACTCTGGTATCAGACTACTAAGAAGTCTGCCCAAAAACCTGTAAGATAGTGTACTTCATAATGACTTTCCAAAGAAACTTAAAGACTATCTCATTGAAAAAGAGTTTTACAGTATTGCAGAATACTTATGCCATTAAATTTGTATATATTGTTACTCGTTATCAGTGATGTAAAAATGTAAGCTAAAGGTGTAGAAAAATAAGTGATAAAGAATGTTAATACTTTGACATGTCCTATATTACATGTACATTTACTGTACACAATGTAATCTTACAGGATCAAATAAAATTCAATTCAATTCAATTCAACATATCATTACAGCATGGAAGCACTATAACAAATACGTCTGAAAAGGCCATGCACAGAATTGCAGTTTTAGGAGTCTTGGTGCTAGGTTCCTATTTGAGCTAGGAACAAGAGGTAAAAATTTTTTGGTTTAGCCTGGACCAGCAGCCATTTGTATAGCCATTCGAACATTAGTCTTACTGCTGCTAAGTTACAGTATATTGAGCAAGGTTTGAATGATGACCCAGGGCTGGTGCCCAGGCAAATTGTGCATATCAATTAATTCCTTCTGCAAAAGATTTTAATTGGGTTGAAATTAATGTTCAGCTAATGGCACAATTTTTATGTGCACATTCAGATTTTACATGCAAAAATGTGCGAAAAGCACATTTTTCTGGGAGGTTTTTGAAGTGTGCCACTTCTGTAGTTTAAACTTGAATGAATCAGTTAAAACTCTGCATGAAGGTAGTTAAATTGGATGAAGTCAAAAAGAAATTTTGTTTGTCCAATAATTTTTAGCCATTGTGGAGATATGGTGGTTCAAAGTTGATCTAAATGCAGCACATAAAATTCGTTCTTGCATGAATTGAATGCACAAAAGTGGTTAAAGTGAATCAAATAAATAACAAGTGAATTCTTATGAGAAAAACTGAAGACTCACTTTCAAAAATCTAGCTTTGTTCGGATATCATGTGCAAAAAAACATGTTTTTTGTGACCGGTTTTTTCTTCCAATCACCACTTCCATGTTTCAAACTAGTGCAAATCAATTCAAATTTTGCAAGATGGTAGACAAATTTGTGTAATTATTGGTTTTCCTACTGTGTTCTGAAAGCTTTATCCATTGTCATGTTATAAGCAACATGGTTTGAAAGACAATAATAAATACCTATACCAGATTAGTTGTCATCTGAGTAAACAAAAACCTACATTGGTTGTCAATTTATGTTGGCCCAATGGCAAAGTTATGGTAGAGTAAAAGTTGGGAACCAGAATGAAAAATGCCCCTACTGTAGTACAAAAGAGATGAATACATCTTGGGCTAAGTTAGGGATGTAAAAGAAGGTAACTAGCTTCTCAACTTATTTGGCAGCTTCAAAGCCATTTAAATTAAAACATCTAGACATATCTGCACTTTCTGTGAGTTAACCCTACCTACCCAGTATAGTGATCTCCCCTAGTTGCAAGGCATTGGCATGCCTGCATCTTGAAATTGAGAGGCTAAAGTCCCTGATCCTGTGTCCAAAATTCATAAGATTCACCACCAACAGTAAACACTATCAATATCATATTACAGAATAGTATACATGTAAAAGCTAAAACAGTTTTTCTGGAGGGATAAAATTTCTAGGGATGGATTTGTCCCATGGGCCGGGGGAGGGAAGAGAGGGGGGGGGGGGGGGGAGGAGAGGACACTGAAACAGTTTTTTGATATCTGGTTAGGGGATTGATTTTCTTTTTCCCCAAGGTGACCATTTCTCCCTCCAACCCATCCTCTGATATGTTTCTGGTGAGGGGTGTAAGAACAAATACGCAAAAATTTGGTGCTTCTAGAAGTAGGATACATCTAAAGTAGGAAGTACCAGAGAATCTGAGTGCATTTGAAATAGGAAGTATCCCAGAGTGGAGATGCATGCATCCTAAACTTTAATGACATGCATATTGCATGACATGACATACGACATGTTGTATGACATGATGTCATCTGTGATGTTATGCGGCATGACATCATGTATGAAGTTACTTTACTTGACATGATGCATTATTTCATTATATTTTGTGACACAGGTACTAATACTGACAAATAAAAAAGCTCGAATATGTCATGATGTTTTTATTTAAATGTCTTTGAAGCTGTCCAATAAGTCATGAAACTAGTTCCCTTCTGTTACATCCCAAACTCTGTCCAGGGCATATATTTGCCATACTCACATTTTTCATTCTGGTAACACAATATTAAAACACAACTTTCATAAAGATACTATGAACATCACAAAATTGCAAATGGAGTCCTGACTTCTGTAACAAAGACTAGCAAGATTTCTGGGCCAATCAAAAAGATATCTGGAAGAAATGGCTAGTAGGTCATGTGGACTGTGTCTTAAGAAAGTTATTTAAATTTTTGAGTCTAAAGAACTGTCAAAAGTTGCTTTTAGGGGAAGAAGAAATTAATACACAATTTAAGTAACAGTAACATAAATAATCCTAAACTAAGTTCACAAAATTACTATAAGATGTACTTCAGTTAAGTGCAATATTTTACAATATCTAAGATTTTGTATGAATAAAGTTTACAGCCAACTTGGAAGTACTATTTAAGTGTTATAAAGTTTATGATGCACCATTAAAAATATTTTCTGAAGAAATATTGTATCTACAGATGCAAGCCCAAAATGCAAGGCATCATTATTGAAAATGGCATATCGCCTATTGTCTTCTGTCTCAGATCTTCTGAACAACATTTGTTTAACAATTTCCTTGACTTTCCGCAGGCACGAGTGGCTGACGTGGCCAAAGGATCACTCTCCATGGCTGGTAACAGACTGGAGTTGAGTTTGTAGGCAGAGATTATATGTACCTGCCACACCAACATCTGAAGGCTTCTCCCCTTGCTACTTTAAATGATTACTGGAATATGGGACTCCATGATCTGTACACCCTAAGGTTTTCTCCTTTCTTGTTGATGGTATTGTCATGTTTGTGGATTTCTACAGTTTCCTTGAACTAGTAGGCGTGGTAGATCTTCTCCACAGTGAAGAGGTGGGTGGTTGGAGGCACTCTTCCAGTTGTCACAATGGTGTTCTCCTCTCCCATCTGAGTGTTGTGGGTTCATTGGACTGGCAGACTACAGGAATCCATCAGAGGTGAAGATATCTGCAGCAAATCCGACAGCATTCAGGAAAACTCTATTATTCAGCAAGCTACATCAGACACATGTGTATACCCCTGTCCAGTAAGTGGAGAACAGCATTGACCCACACCATCTTTGGGCTGGAGAAGTGACAATGGATGCATCTGAAGACCACGCAAATTGCTGAGAGGCAGCATCTTGATGAGACAATGTCTCACAGCCAAGGTCCGAACAGCTCTGCTGCTGCTGCTAGCTGGTGCCATCTGCAGTGCTGAGCAGCACCAGGGCACCAAGGTGGCAAGGTGCCCGGAATTCCAGACCTCGGCGTGCAAGTAGCAGGGGATTCGGGGCAGCAGAGCACCTCAAACTTTGAACCTTGGTATATGTGTGGCAGGCTGGTTTTGATGGCTACCCAGTGGGTTCTGGAGGCTTCAGTAGCACAGCAGCTGTCCGGTTACGTCTCCAGCTCAAACCTGCCTGCTGTCTCGATCAGAGCTCATAACAACACACCAGTGACTGGCTGTCTGGCAGTGAAGGCATGCACCACCACTTGATGCAATGTTGCATTGATGAGTCTTTGTGGGTGTCTCGATACACACTGAAGTAATTTGTGGGACACCTGTGTTTTGGTTGTGTCATCAGCCACGTGCCTTCAGAATGGTAATTGGAATACACCTGAATTTCCTTGGCGTCATAGTACTCTGTCTGTACTGAAACATACCTGCCCTCTTTGGAGAAATTCAGTCCTCAAATTTTGCTAGGTGTTGTGCCGATGAAGGCTAGCTGGGACAGATACTCGGATATAATTATCCAATAGAATAGCTCCATGCTATTAAAGACAGAACTCACATGAAAACAATACTTTTGATAAATTACTCATCTATTATTTACGCTCATCTAAGTTTCCCTGCTGCATCTTCACCACACACTTTCCCAACATTGCCTGCTGTACTGCTCTCTTTCAAGCAGGCCAGCAATCCAACACACTATGTCATGCCACTCTGTCATGGAGCCACATTAGCTGGCAGTTTACACTACGAGCAAACAACTCATTTGATAGATTCATCACTTGGACTCATCCCTGGTACTACAACCAAATCTATTTCTGGCGTAACTATGATAAATCATTTAGGCAGTAGGAAGAGAATGGACACAACCCCATGAACAATAAACACGAGAAATCCATGAGCAGTTACAGAACACACATGCTACTACTAAATCTTGACACCCTTGACGATAACAGTAGGTACCTCTTCCAATCCTGTATCTGACACAACTTGTAGAGGCATAGGGTGTGTTGACATTTATGGTGGGTGGTGGAGACATTCTTCTTGTTATCAGGATGGCATTCTGCTCTCCCACCTTGATGTTGTTGGTTCGACATGCTCGTTGGGAATACAGAAATCCATTGGAGGTGAAGGCAGCAACAGCACGAGTGACTGCACTCAAGGAAAGTCTTTGTGATTTATCAAGCTATATCAGATACAGATGCACACACTTACCCGGTGGGTGCAGTCTGGTGTCAATCCACACTGTCTTCGTGTCGGTGTAGTGGTGGCAGATGCACCTGAAGACGACACATGCCACTGAGCAACACTGGTTGCTTGGTGGAGCTGATGCACTGGGTGCTGAGACAGTGGCTAGCAGTCAAGGCACCTATCTTTCGGCTGGTACTGACTGGATTCATCTGCAGTGCTAGGCAGCAGCACAGAGGTGGTGTAGCATGGTGCAGTGTCCCAAACACCGGACTGATGATAATGACAGCTCTCCAGCGGATGCACAATGGCCATCTGATTACAATCACCGGCTCGAACCTGCATGGTGACTCGTCTGAAGCATAAAATTAATGTCCTGGTGGCTGTCCGGTGATGAAGGTATGCTCCACAGTTACAAACATCTCCATACACACTGATGTAGTGTGTCATCACTTTGCAGGTTGGCTGTGCTATCAACAGCAGACCTTTGGAATCATAATTGGAACACTGTGCCCCTAAATTCCTAGGTGTTATGGTACACCACCTGTAATGCAGCAACAACAAGAACCTATGTGTTGGAGAATTTTATTACATGATCAGTCTCACACAGTGTGTGCTCTCCCATGGCCAGTTCCTCCCAGCTTAGTCTATGTCTATGTTGGGATGAATGGGCAATCCACCAATACCAAGACCACTGAAGATAAATGGCATTACAGGTTGGGACATGTGGAGATATTGTCTTTGTTGGAGCACATGCTGCATGAGATGGACAATGCAATAAAAATCACAGACACAGAGGTTCTCACTTTGGAGAAGAACTAACACATCCTCTTGTTCAGGAAAGCAACAGAAATCCACAAACACGACAATAGCATAAACAAGAAATAACAAACCCTCAAGATAAAGAGATCCTGGATTCCTCTGCTGCAGCTAATGACCGCTGCAGCACAGCACAGCACAGCCATAATGACCACAGAAAAACCCTCAGACATCGCCAAGACTTGTACAATTAATCTCTGGCTATGAGCTCAACTCCAATCTGGCACAAGGATGAACCTTTGATAATGCAAGTCACTCATACTGATGAGATGTCAGGAAAATCATAAACTGATAACAGAGAACCCAAGAAGTCAACAGGCAATATGTCAACAAGCGGCAATAAAAGACTCAACAATTTTGTAATGTTAAAAATATTTTTCTTCCTGCGTAGCATACATACATTTAAAGAGCAGCAGCCTAAAATACAATAATAAGAGTTCTTTTAAACAGCAGGTGGGCCATATATGCACAATATGGTATGTTGCATGTTTTATTTGTTATCTCAAACAGTTTCATATTGGTGAACAGTGCTGATTTCTTAATCTATTCTCTCTCTCTCTCTCTCTCTCTCTCTCTCTCTCTCTCTGTGTGTGTGTGTGTGGGGGGGCGGAGGAGGATGGAGGGGTGGGGGGGTGGGGGGGCACGAGGAGAGCAGAACTGGAATTAAAAGTTTACCTTCAGCTGCATTCCATGCAACATCATTACAAGAGAAATTTAGGTTAAGATTCTTGCCAACTCGTAAATTGCATGTCTCTTCAAATTCTTCTTCCTTTATGGTGAATATCTTGAAAACTGAAATTAAACGAAGAAAGAGTAAATAATTATCTTCACCTTATGTTCCAATATGAGTAGCATAAAAAACATACATTAGATAAAAGCACATACCATTTCTTCCAGCAATTACAACTTGAGTATTGTCTTTATTGAGCGCAAGGGCATTTGCAGGTGCCTCCTGACTGATAAACATCGTACGAGACGACATCTTCTGTAAAAAGGATAAGCATATTTTAATACAAGAGGAAACTAAAGAATTAGTTTCCCTGGTGTTGGAATAGCAGTGATCATTGAAAGTTCACTCAACTGAAATGTTATGACACTAGAAATGTACTCAGTTAGAGCATTCCCCCCCCCCCCTCCCCCCTGATGGTACTGTAAAACATTAAATGTTACCCACACAAACAAATACAGCAAATGCCTTATCAATGTGCCACTCACTCAATAACTAACACTTGGAATGTGTATTAAAAAGGTGTTTTTATGAGTTATTTTTCTTGATTTAGATGAGGAAAACTGTATTTTCTATGATTTACAGTGCTGTCATCATCAGTAGTAAGAGTTATTAAAGTGACCTTAGTTAATGGCCACAAAGTTTCTACACTGTAGTGGAGGGACCAGTAAATATGTGTAGCAAATGCTACTATTGCTCAAGAAGGGTGACAGAGAAGATCTGTAAGCTTCTAGCACATATGTACAAACTTATAACTTCATTTATAAGCAACTGACTCACTGAACAATTACACTTCTACAACCCCTTAGAATAAGCAGTATTTTGCAAAGGTTTTTCAACTTTTGACCATTCCCGTCCATTAAAGCTCACTTTGAAAAGACCATAGTATGTAACATTAACATAAAATTGGCCTTTATTGAATGTCTTAAAAGGGTTTGCTACAGTCACAATGGGCGCCAATCAGAAGTTGGAGAGGTTCTTGGATCATTTTTATTAACGAGCAGTGATAATGATCAGAGTAGATAAACCCCTCCTAACCAAAAGGATCTCGGTGGCCAAATATATTTGTTAGGGGGTATGGTATCTCCAAAGCTTTTTTTTTCTTATCTGTGGAAGATGTATACAAATACATGGACTGGAACAGGAGATGGCTAGTCCCAGAACCACCCTGGATTTGTTTATGACATTATGTCTATTTAAAACTAGTGAGAAATAAGAACTACCTAACGTATTTCATTAGGTTCTATGGAACAATGTACGCCACAGTTACTTGGCCATTAATTAACAGAAAGCTGACAAGAAAATTTGAAAACAGAATAAGAAAACCATAAAAATTCAAAAATATTTACAATAGTATATTTAGTAAATAATTTGTTATAGTACAATGCTCTAAACTACTACAAGAAACACTTTCACAGAATAAAAGAAGTATGCCACAAGGAAAGCTTTCCAGTTAGCTTTGAAAATTATCACTTTTTTACCTTTCTATACAATGATTAAACTGTGAGCTGCCAGTTCTTTTTCAATGAGTATCTATTATTAAGCAGGAATCTCATGAGGGAATTTATGCACAAAAATGGCACAGTTAGAATACCGCGATACATGAACAATTGCCAGCTCAAGTTTGCAAACTGAACTACAGATCATTCTGTATGCTCTTTTCTGAAGTAAGAATATTATCTGTGAATTCAATGAGTTGTCCTAAAACATGAGACCTTGACACCTTTGGACATAATGTAGTAAAAGTACATAAAGTAAAAAGTTTGCATGTTTCCATACAGGGATAGAGGAACTACTGCATCAGTGCAATGTCATTCAGAAGGTTAGAAACATTTTCAGTCTTCTTCATATCCTATCAACATCTTAACATTACAACTAGACACTTACATATTCCAATATTTATACTTCCAAGTGAATTTTCCTCTATCTTTAGTCCTAAGAATTTGAAATATTTAACTTCAGTGGCCATTTGATGACCTAGCGACAATAGAATTTTGTTTCTATACGAAACTTATGCACCTTTATCTGACAGACAATCATTAATTTTTCTCACACTGTGCTCTTCACCTAGAGAGAGTTACCTATGCAGCAGTTGGTTTTGGTGTGAATACGGGAAAAACTGTCAGAAATCCACTACTGAGAACTAACTATGTGTCTCCAAATATTGGCCATAAAATTCAGATAGGGAGAGCCAACTAAACGGCAGAAATCCACAAAGAATATTGTCAAGCTGCACAGCATTTAAACAGCATCAGTTCATTCTGACCAACAATGGTGTTACAATGAAACTAAAATCAAAAATTGTCATGATATACATGAGTACTTATAGATTACAGTGCGCACAAAGAGCAATGGAGGTAGACAGGCTTTGTTTTACAAAGGGCAGTGCTTGTGCTGCTGTCATTCGCAATGCACAGCAGGTAGCAATGTTCATTCACAGCCATTGATTAGATATGTCTTTATGCCACTAACTAACATACTAGTTAACAGCATTTTGTTGGCAGCCTTTCCTTCACATCCTGCTTGATGACATGGTTAGATTTCTACATAACTTCATACACATACACACCATCAGTATGATGGGCATGTACATGATTAGAGTTGCAATTCTCTGTGACAGCTAGAATTGCCACCAGAGTGCACTAGTGTTGTTCATATTTGGTGTTGTTACAAGACCAGGCATGCTATACAAGGAGCATGAATTCTGAGTGATCACTGTGATGAACAGAGAGATATCCCGTACTTGTGTGAGACCATATTATCAGCATCTGACAGAATTGAAAGAGGGCTTCAGTGTGGGTCTCTGGTCAATTTGCAATATACAGATTTATGGAGCATTAGGATGTGACAGTGGCCTGATGTTTGATTGCATGGGAATGTGAGTGCAGGAATATTCACCATCAAGGTTCCAGTCTGTCACCTCTGACCACTATAAGGAAAGTCCACAATACTGTGCATGAAGCCAATGTAACTCCTTCATATTGTGCCTGCCATCCGACAACAAATAACAGACACCCTGCAACATTTTATGTCATTTGCATCATTGCTCAGAAACTCGCAGCAGCTGGACTACAAATTATTAACCCATGTGTGGACTACCATTTACATCACAAAACAAACAGCTGTGTTTGGAGTGGTTCTGTAACCAGGAAGCATGGACCGCTGTAGTATTCCAGATGACCATCATTGACAAGTATGGCAGCAACATGGAGCTACTCAGTATGACTTCCAGTCACTGCTAGTAGTGACTGAGGGAACTCTGATGGCAAAATGGAAGGTCGAAGATATCCTGCATCCTCATGTGTTATCTCTCGGTGCCATTTTTCAGCAAGAAAATGCTCATACACACATGGCACACGTCTTTAAGCTGTCTGTGATACTTCTGTGGCGAACAAGACTCCCAGGTCTGTTCCAGATACAACATGTCAACGACCAGCTCGGACATCAATTATGTCGCCAGTGCCAGCACATCAACGAAGGGTTACTAGTTGTGGGCCACTTTGCCTCAGGAGAGGATACAACAGCTTTATGGCACCTTTCCCAACCAATCAGTGCACGCATGGAGCTCGAGGTGGTGCAAGAACATACTGTTAATTGTGCTCACTCTACCAAGTTCTTAAGAAATTTGAACTGATTTTGTAATCAATGAAATAACATCACATACCTTTCTCAACAATTGAAGTTTAGTTTCAGTTTCTCCTCCCCTTCTGTGTGTTTCACTTTTTTCTTGTCAGGAAGCATGTGCGTGTCTTGCATCTTTTATGTTAAAATGTTGTTAATAATTTCGATTGAAATATGAATCTCAGTTACAGTGACAAAATTATACAAATTACTCATGTTATTTGGCTGGCCCTTTCTTCATTTTCAGCTTTAGCTGCGCACAGGTGTTTCTCTTATTGGCATATATAGCACTTTTTACTATATATGTTGAAATATTAATGATTTTGACTCAAAGGAAGAATCTACATTGTGGTGACAGACTGATCTATTGAGTATAACAAGGTTCAAGGACTAGGTCAAGCCTGAAGGGAACAGTTAATGAGTTGGTGAAGCCAATGGATGTGAATATTGTACAGGGTGACAATTATTGAACTACATGAGGAAAGAAACGTAAATTAGTTACAAAATATGGTGTACTCACACTTCATTCAACATGTAAACATCACTACAGGTATTCGGATTTAGGTTATGACATGTTCGACATGCCTGCCATCATTGGTGATGATGTGGCACAGACGAATAGCGAAAATCTGCATGACACACTGAAGTGTCAGAACATTGATGCTGTTGATGACCTCCTGAATGGCTGTTGGATCTCCTGAATGGCTGTTTTCAACTCGGCAATGGTTTTGGGCCTACTGCTGTAGACCTTGTCATTAATATAGCCCCACCAAAAAAGAGTCCCATGTGTTTAGATCTGGAGAATATGGCCAGGACATCAAGTACTCTCCTGCTTCGATGGGGTCAAGCTCCGTCTTGAGTGCACCATATCTTGTCAAAATCCGACTCACTTTGGATAGAGGGGATGAAATCATCTTCCAAAACCTTCACGTACTGTTCAGTAGTCACCTTGCCATCAAGGAATATCACACCAATTACTCTGTGACTGAACACTGCACACCACACAGTCCCCCAAATGTGTCGATTTTGCTTACTGATGAACCTATCCAAATGAAAGTGGGCTTCATCACTAAACCAAATCATACAGTGCATACTAATTCCCATCATGCCCTGTGCCCAATCATGCAGTCTGAATGTCCTAATGTAAACCATTCAGAAGTTATGATGATTTTATTTCATATAGTTCATTAAATGTCACCCTGTATACAAAGGTTGTGGTGTCAAGACTTAGCTGTAGCATAGCCCAAAGTCTAGTTTTGGTTTGAAGGTGACAATTTGGCTATGTGTTGAAGAATTCAACAAGTCTAAAAGTCAAATCTTGGGTTTTTGTGACAGACTGATGCATAGCATAGCCAGAGATCTGTGTTAGCTTGGAAGCTGGTAGTTTCATTTTCCATTATTTGCTGTTATATACCAATAACAGCAAAGCCAAAATGCAGCGAAAAGCAGAATATGAAAACTCAGTGTTAAATAATTTATTGTTTTTGTATATCTAAAAACAAAGATGATGTGACTTACCAAATGAAAGCGCTGGCAGGTCAATAGACACACAAACAAACACAAACATACACACAAAATTCAAGCTTTCGCAACCAACGGTTGCTTCATCAGGAAAGAGTGAAGGACAGGGAACGACGAAAGGATGTGGGTTTTAAGGGAGAGGGTAAGGAGTCATTCCAATCCCGGGAGCGGAAAGACTTACCTTAGGGGAAAAAAAGGACAGGTATACACTCGCACACACACCCATATCCAACCGCACATACACAGACACAAGCAGACATTTGTAAAGGCAAATAGTTTCGGCAGAGATGTCAGTCGAGGCAGAAGTACAGATGCAAAGATGTTGTTGAAAGACAGGTGACGTATGAGCGGCGGCAACTTGAAATTAGCAGAGGTTGAGGCCTGGCAGATAACGAGAATAGAGGATATACTGAAGGGCAAGTTCCCATCTCCAGAGTTCTGACAGGTTGGTGTAAGTGGGAAGTATCCAGATAACCCGGACGGTGTAACACTGTGCCAAGATGTGCTGGCCATGCACATCATGGCATGGGATTTAGAGTAGGACCAGGTGAATCTGATGGAACCAAAGGAGTTGAGGTTGGAGAGGAAATTCTGGAGTTCTTCTTCACTGTGAGTCCAGATCATGAAAATGTCATCAATAAATCTGTACCAAACTTTGGGTTGGCAGGCCTGGGTAACCAAGAAGGCTTCCACTAAGCGACCCATGAATAGGTTGGCGTACGAGGGGGCCATCCTGGTACCCATGGCTGTTCCCTTTAATTGTTGGTATGTCTGGCCTTCGAAAGTGAAGAAGTTGTGGGTCAGGATGAAGCTGGCTAAGGTAATGAGGAAAGAGGTTTTAGGTAGGGTGGCAGGTGATCGGCGTGAAAGAAAGTGCTCCATCACAGTGAGGCCCTGGACGTGTAGAATATTTGTGTATGAGGAGGTGGCATCAATGGTTACGAGGATGGTTTCCGGGGGTAACAGACTGGGTAGGGATTCCAGGCGTTCGAGAAAGTGGTTGGTGTCTTTGATGAAGGATGGGAGACTGCATGTAATGGGTTGAAGGTGTTGATCTACGTAGGCAGAGATGCATTCTGTGGGGGCTTGGTAACCAGCTACAATGGGACGGCCGGGATGATTGGGTTTTGTAGGGGGCCTAAGGTTCTGAGGATTCCTTGAAGCTCCGCCTGGACATTAGGAATGGGATTACCTTGGCAAACTCCAGAATTTCCTCTCCAACCTCAACTCCTTTGGTTCCATCAGATTCACCTGGTCCTACTCTAAATCCCATGCCACTTTCCTTGACGTTGACCTCCACCTGTCCAATGGCCAGCTTCACACGTCCGTCCACATCAAACCCACCAACAAGCAACAGTACCTCCATCATTACAGCTGCCACCCTTTCCACATCAAACGGTCCCTTCCCTACAGCCTAAGTCTTCGTGGCAAACGAATCTGCTCCAGTCCGGAATCCCTGAACCATTACACCAACAAACTGATAACAGCTTTCGCATCCCGCTACTACCCTTCCGACCTGGTACAGAAGCAAATAACCAGAGCCAATTCCTCATCCCCTCAAGCCCAGAACCTCCCACAGAAGAACCACAAAAGTGCCCCACTTGTGACAGGATACTTTCCGGGACTGGATCAGACTCTGAATGTGGCTCTCCAGCAGGGATACGACTTCCTCAAATCCTGCCCTGAAATGAGATCCATCCTTCATGAAATCCTCCCCACTCCACCAAGAGTGTCTTCCCGCTGTCCACCTAACCTTCGTAACCTCTTAGTTCATCCCTATGAAATCCCCAAACTACCTTCTCTACCCTCTGGCTCCTACCCTTGTAACCGCCCCCGTGTAAAACCTGTCCCATGCATCCTCCCACTACCTCCTACTCCAGTCCTGTAACCTGGAAGGTGTACACGATCAAAGGCAGAGCCACGTGTGAAAGCACCCACGTGATTTACCAACTGACCTGCCTACACTGTGAAGCTTTCTATGTGGGAATGACCAGTAACAAACTGTCCATTCGCATGAATGGACACAGGCAGACAGTGTTTGTTGGTAATGAGGTTCACCCTGTGGCTAAACATGCCTTGGTGCATGGCCAGCACATCTTGGCACAGTGTTACACCGTCCGGGTTATCTGGATACTTCCCACTAACACCAACCTGTCAGAACTCCGGAGATGGGAACTTGCCCTTCAGTGTATCCTCTCTTCTCGTTATCCGCCAGGCCTCAACCTCTGCTAATTTCAAGTTGCCGTCGCTCATACGTCACCTGTCTTTCAACAACATCTTTGCATCTGTACTTCTGCCTCGACTGACATCTCTGCCGAAACTCTTTGCCTTTACAAATGTCTGCTTGTGTCTGTGTATGTGCGGTTGGATATGGGTGTGTGTGCGAGTGTATACCTGTCCTTTTTTCTCCCTAAGGTAAGTCTTTCCGCTCCCGGGATTGGAATGACTCCTTACCCTCTCCCTTAAAACCCACATCCTTTCGTCTTTCCCTCTCCTTCCCTCTTTCCTGATGAAGCAACCGTTGGTTGCGAAAGCTTGAACTTTGTGTGTATGTTTGTGTTTGTTTGTGTGTCTATCGACCTGCCAGCGTTTTCGTTTGGTAAGTCACATCATCTTTGTCTTTAGATATATTTTTCCCACGTGGAATGTTTCCCTCTATTATATCCATATCATTATTATGTTTTTGTGCATATTTGTCCAAGCAAGTGAAAAATCTGTTTCAACACTCTTCAGAACCTAGTATATTAAGGTTCCTATTATAGTATATTAAAGTTCCTATTATGTTAAGTACCTAATACTTCTTCATGGTCAAGACAAAAACATTGTTAGCTTCATACATCCATCTTCAGATAGACCATGGGTTGCCAGATGTTACCAAGTTTTTTTTTTCGGAATATGAATGAATCCTTCAAAAAATAGATCTGTATTTAATTATGCTTCTGTATTTGCTATCAATTTTGGTACTAACATGCACCATGTTCAGGTCCCCAATGATAAATTGGGTAACTATACAGAGAACCAGGTAAATGCCATAATACATCTTGATAGGGCACAATCAGATCGATACCCACAAAGATTAATTCCTTCCCTCCTGTTTTTGGTATTAAAATCCATATATCCATAAGATTACCAGGTTTATAACAGAGATATATGTAGACAGTGCACTGTGCCACTGAAATCAGTGGCATATAAAGCAACCTTTTCAATTACAATTGAAGGATTCATCCATTCTACAAAAAATTAAAAAGAACATTATAATTTTGGCTTTACAAAGCAGCTGTTCTGCCACTATATGTTCTGACCACTCGTGACAAGTGTTACAAAAATGTACTTCGAGCTTAGTGTGTGGTCAGCCCAACATAAACTTTCACAAGCAGAAGCAGGGTATCAGCCGAAGACACAAGACCAAGAGCATTGCCATCAGAAAAACACCAATGGTAATAGGCATCCTCGAGAGAATTATGTTGTTGTAATGGCACAGGACTGGCCACATAGCAATGCCGAATCCCAACAACAGATGTAGGAATAATATGGTTTACTGGAGGATATGGGGACGAACAAGAAGAAGACACTGAAAGCAGAGCTCATATTGACAGAAAAGAACCACAACTGAGTCGGCAATTCTCATAAATGAAGATACAGACATCACTCTTCACCATCACACTCAATTTTCTTTCAACTGCGAATTTTACAACCACACTATGTAAGCACCCTCACAATCCCTGTCAGCATTTTGAAGCATATTTGAACTTTTTTTTTTGCTTTATAAAACGGAACAAAAAAAAAAAATGAACTGAATGAGGATTATAGCCTTTTTGAATAAAATTTCATGTACATCTTCAACTTTTTGCAGTCACCTCATTCCCAACCATTATCTCAAGTCAACACACCAACATTTATTTGTTTCATCAGCACTTCACAAAAAACATAATGTAGAGCAGACCTATTTTCATTTATCCCTCATGGATCCATAATGCACAGTGAGTTAGTTTGGTTTAGTTTTGGGCGTATCCCATGGATTATGTTTGCAATGAACTGTGCCATGGAATGTGCCAGTTGGTTTATAATCTCTCACTGACAAAATGCTACATTCTGCTTTTTATGTAACTAGGTGTTTTTCTTGATATAAAATTGTTTTTAAAACTTTCATTACCTGCCAGCAGATTTAATCATTAGAGAGATGGTCAAATGTTTTTATGGTTGCTTACTTTCCTGTCTTTTGTTCAAGAGTAAGGTTAAGTTGTGCGTAGTGGAGGCTATTTTTGTTTGTAGTGTTATTTTCATGTATGTTACTATTATTTCCAAATTGCACCTGATTCTTCACAACAAATTTCATACGAGAGTATACGTATTGTGAAGCCATTGTTAGTACGCCTATATTTGTTACAAAATAATTGATTACATTACGTTAAAGCATGGACACCAGATTATATCCTCAAAGCCCTTTTCTGCCCGAAGAGAACTTTCGTGTTTACGTATGGAATTGCCCCAGAAAATAATTCCATTATGGCATTAGTAAATGAAAGTGTGCTAAGTAAGCCAATTTTAAAAACAATATTTCTTATTTGTTGTTATAAAAAGGTTTAGATGCTTCATTTTTTGTGTTAATTTGCGTTGCAGAGTTAAAAAAACAAAAGAAGGTGTAGCCATGTAATGTGGCAGCATGTCTCTCAGATCTGCACAGTGTGTACCTGCCATGGAATGTCTAGCACTCTAGCTGACTCACCTCAGAGATTCAAAGGCACCCCACTAATGTTCATTATTCCATGAAAACCTTACTTAGTTTAAAAAAAAAAAAAAGAAATATTTTGAGATGGTTACATTTGTTCAGGATTTTTGTCCAGTAAGATTGGTTAATACTACCAACTCATGAATAAATGAGACTAGTTACCATGAAAGTCTTAGTGTTAAGTAGTTTCAATCACATCCTGATATTTTTTTGAACAAAGAAAAAAGAAAACTCAATAAGGACACACAAGAATAAGTCAAAAACTTGAATGACATAAGTGGATAAAAAATTAAAATAATATTTCACATCTATGTAAGCCTAGTAACTTATAAATCATCATCCTAACCAAATGGCCCCCAGCCCCAATGGATTACGATCTCCTCTAACTATTTTATCTTTTAAATATTCTTTACAGAGTTTCTCAGTTACATGTAGAAGAGATGGATAGAGAGGTGGAACTGCACATCAGCTACAACTTTTATGAAAATAAAAATTTATCATAAATGTTTTGCCATAATTACTTTCATCATTACTCAAAAATCAGCTATTTTAATAGATACTCACCATGTCTGGCCCACCTGTCTCGTGTTTTTCCATCATGTTCCTTTTCTGTTTTGATCATTCAGTTAATGAAAGCCACACATTTCCTAAATTGGAAAACTCACATGAAATAAATATAACATACTGTTTTATATTAATGTCTTAAGATAGCAGAACACAGTGGCAATAATTGAAGAAGTTTCTCTATGAGTATCAATAATGCTATGCAATATTTCAGTGACAAACACGTTTACAAGTGGGAGAAAAACAATGCACACCATAACTATTCTTACAGCAAATATCACTCAGTTTTAGGAATTAAAATAAAGATGTTATATTTTGCAATCAACATATACTTGACATTAGACAGCATGTAATATACGTGCATTGTTAGAATTGTAACATAAGTTCATTTAGAAGTGCACTGTGCAAGCTTATATATATATATATATATATATATATATATATATATATATATATATATATATATATATATATATATATATATATATATATATAATAACACCTCCAAACAATTTAGAACATAATCATCCCACACTAGAGAGTGCCATCACATATTCCAACTCACCCTGTGCAAATGCAATCAGCTACAAATATGCCACACCATAACTCTCTCTCTTATATATATTATAATAGAAGGAAACATTCCACGAAGGAAAAATATACCTAAAAACAAAGATGATGTGACTTACCAAATGAAAGTGCTGGCAGGTCGACAGACACACAAACGAACACAAACATACACACAAAATCCAAGCTTTCGCAACAAACTGTTGCCTCATCAGGAAAGAGGGAAGGAGAGGGAAAGACGAAAGGATGTGGGTTTTAAGGGAGAGGGTAAGGAGTCATTCCAGTCCCGGGAGCGGAAAGACTTACCTTAGGGGGAAAAAAGGACGGGTATACACTCGCACACACACACATATCCATCCACACATATACAGACACAAGCAGACATATTTAAATATGTCTGCTTGTGTCTGTATATGTGTGGATGGATATGTGTGTGTGTGCGAGTGTATACCCGTCCTTTTTTCCCCCTAAGGTAAGTCTTTCCGCTCCCGGGACTGGAATGACTCCTTACCCTCTCCCTTAAAACCCACATCCTTTCGTCTTTCCCTCTCCTTCCCTCTTTCCTGATGAGGCAACAGTTTGTTGCGAAAGCTTGGATTTTGTGTGTATGTTTGTGTTCGTTTGTGTGTCTGTCGACCTGCCAGCACTTTCATTTGGTAAGTCACATCATCTTTGTTTTTAGGTATATATATATATATATATATATATATATATATATATAAGAGAGAGAGTTATGGTGTGGCATATTTGTAGCTGATTGCATTTGCACAGGGTGAGTTGGAATATGTGATGGCACTCTCTAGTGTGGGATGATTATGTTCTAAATTGTTTGGAGGTGTTATTAGTGACTCAATTGACTTTTTATTGCTGTTTGTAAGAATAATATTTGAAGTGTTTGATCTGTGGTGGTTTGTTAGTGAGTTACTGTCATGTTGGCAATTATGTGCAATAGATTCGATGTCATGTGAAATTATGGGCGTAGTATATTATGGTTGGAGATTTAATTTTATATTTCATTTTTTTTTTTAAGTCATGGGCATGATAATGAAGTTCACGACTAGGTTGCTGCATGCTATGAAGGAGAGTGACATACGGACCACGACTAGGATGCACGTGCTTGTGTTAGGTTGGTGAAGGGGTGGGGATATGATTTTTGGGTTGCGTAGTTATTTGTAGGTAATTATGTTGGATTTTGAAGTATTCAATACCAGATTTGTTGCGCTGTGTGCAGTTTCACGGTATCATTTATTCTGTTTCTGCTATATACTTAAGTATTTCAGATACAAGTTTTTTTCAGGTTTGAGTTACATTGGCTTCTATTTGGTTGAGGGATGTGTTTGGTATGTCTTCCTTATTAAGACTGTTATACGTCCCCATCCGCAAGCCCCCTACATTTCGTGCTGTTAGTTTCATGTTACTTCTGCAATCAAATGTTTTTCATTTTATTTTTGTCCATGAGTATAAAGTGTCATGTTATTCTCAACGTATTGTGTAAGCCTGAAATAAGAGTGTCTGCCACCTTAATGATACCATGAATCAAAGCCGATGAATGGTACTGCAATCTTCGGTAATCCCAGAAAAATATCTTAAGAAATGCAAACATCTGATACTAGTGGGTAATAGTTCAATGTTTGTAATTGGTTTAAACTTTTTCTAATGGTCTGGTGTACTTTCCATGTAAGTAGCATGCCAAAACATAATATGTGAATTATGACTGTGAGCCAAAATGAGCACTAACACCCATATAACAAAGCATTTGAAACTTTACAATATGATTGATAGTACATAAATTTAGTTTTGTCTGTAGTGTAAGAGAGGTATCAGAATTGGGCGATAACTTCTTTGGAAAGTGTAACGTAATAATAATGCGCATCATACATAAACTGAAGAAGGTGATCAGTAATACACAAATTAGCAACTATCTGGGAAGAATGGGATTCCCATTTCAGTCAAGTCGTCCTGATTAACACTTTCTACAGTTTTCCCGAATAACTTCAGACAAATTCTTGCTAAAAGGCTTCAATGCTAAAATCAAATTTCCTGCACATCCTTATCCAACTAAATCAGTAATTACGAAATCAACAAAAACACATGCTTGGCACCACTGAGGTCATTAATAAAAACACGGAAAAAAACTTAAATGGTCTTACTGAACACTTGTCAATACTTTTCTGCTGACAGCTGTGGAAAGAATAATAAGCAATCAATAATTACAGATAAACGGTTCTGCCTTGGGCAAACATGTTTCGGAAAAGTTTCACCACCGTCAGTGGGTTCCTTTCTTTCATTAGTATCACTTAATGACATTGATGTGGCTGTTTATGTTGGTCTGAATGATAAAATAAAGCAAGCTATTAGATGTATTGCAAATGAAAGACAGTCACACAAATATCAGTATGTGATACTGAGAAATAAATGAGCCCACTGACAATAGTAAAACTTCAGGAAGTTATGTATCAGTGCTAAAGAAGAAGAATTTGTTTGCTAACAAAACCATATTTCCATAATTATGTATTTGAAAGTAAATACAGACAAAAAGAGACACTGAACCACAAGACGAATAGTATTTTTGTTTTTGTATCATTAGCAACATCTATGGAGATCCTCTTGCTTTGAGTAAATGAATGAACAGTGTACATAATCTATTCTAATCTCAACAGTGACATCACTAGAGACATTCCAGTACTCATAAAGCATGGAGGGAGAAATCTGCAGTATCATTGTTTGAGTATATATGTTGACAGTTAGGAACCGGTTTGGAGAAACCAATTTAACCTAAACCAGAACGATACAGTGATAATTAAATGAGAACATACCACACAAACCTTTTCAGTGTTTTAATAAGTACATTATACCACTCAGTGTTAGAAGTAGATATGGATCCCATATTTGAAGGCATTTACTGTTGGAATTTGCTAACACATTCAAATATCTGGGTGTAACACTCTGTAGGGATATGAGAGGGAGGGATCACATAGGCTCAATCATTGGTAAAGCAGGTGGTAGACTTCAGTTTATTGGTAAAATACAGGGGAAGTGCAATCAGTCTAAAAAGGCGATTGCTTACAAATCACTCATGTGGCCCATCCTAGAATATTTCTCATGTATATGGAACCGATACCAAATAGGACCACCATGGGATATGGAATGCATACAGAGAAGGGCAACACAAATGGTCACAGGATTGTTTAATCCATGGAAGAGTCTCACAAAGATACTGATGGAACTGAACTGAAGACTCTGGAATATAGACGTAACCTATCTCTAGACAGTCTCTTTACAAATTTTCATGAACCAACTTTAAATGCTGACTCTAAGAATACACTACAATCCCCTGTCGCTCACATAGGGACCATGAGGAGAATAATTACAGCATGCACAGAGGCCTTCAACAATCATTATTCCCACATTCCATACATGAATGGAATGGGAACAAACCCTAATAAATGGTACAACGGGACATACCCTCTTCCATGCACCTCACAATGATTTGCAGAGTATAGACGTAGATGTACTACACCGTGTAAGCAACACGAAGTATGTGATAGTACTAATTCTGTCTTGCACCACAAACGGAAATTAAGAAATTAATGTGTTTACATGACCTCTACATTCGATGAATTAATGTGCCACTTGACCTCTATAGTGGGCAATTCCACTATTTTTCCGTGCGTACAGTGAAGATGAAATACTGTCTTGCAATAATACACTACTTCTATGTTATCAGCAAAGTAATCACACCAACATAAGTTATTACAGATACTAAAATCAGATCTTTCGAAGCGTGAAACTGATATTCTCTTAACGACAATACAGAAAAATTATTATTATTATTATTTTTATATTCACCATTAACGTAGGCTTATAATTCGGCACATCTACGATGAAAGTACTCCTTGCGCATCAAGAAAGTCTCACACATTTGTTCAGGCAGTCACACAGCAGCTTAGGTGCTCGGTAATAAGCCGAGAATCTCTATTCATTCTTTCTTACGTAGGTTTTCGGTTTCGATTTATCCCGCATTCTGTCACATAACATTTGTGTTTCATTCGAGATGTAAATATGATCATAACACTAGCTTTAAACACCTGTAATGTATTTTTTTTAATTTTGTAAATCGTCAGCCCATCAGCACATTACATGACAATACCACTCGTTAATATTTGCATCAGTACACCGCTGTTCATGGTAATGTTTATACTATTCCCTGCAGCCTGGAACGCTTCCAAATCAAAACAAACAGCAGCGCTATCTGAAGGATAAATATTAAATACTATAATTCATGACGAAAGGAACAAACAACTGTCGAGTTTCCCTAAGTCAGGAATGAAACTTCGCTGCGACTTACAGAAAATCGAATTAGGCTATCAAAACAAACAAAAATAAAAAATGTTAGAAAGGTCTATAATTCGTTCCACTCTTCCGCAACAATCGTATATTGGAGAACAGCAGAGTTAATCGACACTGTGTACTTATTGTTAAACGGGTATCATAAACCACAGAGCACACTGGAAATCCTATGCTGGAACGAAATAAAATATTCTCATCTTTCTGGCCGCGTCAAGTGGTCAGAAAGGCAACGAGTTTTCAACCAGTTACCCCTTGGACATTGTCAACAGGCATAACTACTGATGGGAGAAGAAATGGAACTCCTTCACGCCGGCATTTTCATAATGACAATCTGAAAACTTCTGTTGTTACCTCTGCGAAAGGGTTATTATTTCCATCAGGAAAGTGCAGGCTGCAGGTCTACGATATTGTCCATACGTTTTCATGCGATCACTCTTTAATTTGATTCCATCTGGGATGACAAAAACTCTTAAAGGGTAACGGTTTAGGGCAGACGGAGAGAAAAGTGTCAGGGCAAGCTGTGGGTCAAAATGTCAAAATGTCTGGGACAGTCTGGACCCATCGTAGGGTTCTTGGCAGATATATACAGATATCATCGACGGTACAACGATTGTCAGTAGCAGGTAAGTCACCACTGTTGCTGCGCACCGACCCCTCGGCTTTGGCCAGTGACGTCATAGTTTACTCGTAAATATTAATCAATTTATTTTCGAGCCACAGATAATAAATCGGTTATCTTCTGTGGCGAGGCGTTATCGTCGTAAATTGAAATAATTGCATGTGTTTTTAAAAGAGAGGGCTAGACATTCTGTACGATTTTCGTCGCTTGCATTAATTTAAATCGTTTGTGCGACAACTCGTTGGCTTTGACCAATGACGTCAAAATTTGCCGGAGATGATTTATTAGACAGATTTAACAGCAAAGACGAGTGTTCATAAACAAAGGAATGCAAGAGAGAAAACAGACGGTAGACTTATATTGAGGATATCGCTTGTTTGAGTTCTAATACTTCTGTAAAAAGTGAGCAAAAAAGGGGATAGAAGTAACGGTAGCATGGAATATCTCAGTTGACATATATATGAGTTGTATCTCGAACTTCCGTCGATCTGTACAGCTTAGCTGCAGTACGGGATACAAATTTAACGTACGTCGACTTCTTCGTTTTCGTTGGCATTAGTATCCTGCTCTTGCAGTACGGGGGACAAATTTTGCAGGTGTTGTTTCTTTTACCACCGCTACTACTAGCATTCTGTTCTTACTTAGATAGTATTACTAGCGAAGGCGAAAATTTGCATCCCATACTTCAGTTGACCTATATCGGTCAAATGAAGAATAGGATACTATTGCATACGAAAATGAAGATATCGACATACGTGACATTGGCAGCCTGAACCTCAGTTCAACTACGCGAAGGCGGAAAGAAACAACACACACAAAATTTGCACCGTATACTTCAGTTGACCTATATAGGCCTTGTTAATGACGACAAAAAAAACCGACAACAGTAAAATTTGTATCCCATTCTATAGTTGAACTATACAAGTCTACTGAAGCATGGGATACTAGTACTAGCGAATGGGAAATAACGACATATATAACATGTGTATCCTGTACTTCAATTGACCTATAATATTCGTCAACTGAAGAATAGGATACTAGTGCTAGCGAAGGTGAGAAATAGCGACGTACCTAACATTTGTATCCTGTTCAGTTGACTTATGCAGGTAAATGACATCAGTGTGACATGTCGCGTTTTTCGTCTATCTAGCACCAGTACACGCCAACTGAAGTATGGGATACGAATTTTATGTATGTCGGCCTATTCGCCTTCAGTAGTCCTTGTATAGATCCAATACTACGAGGGTCACTCCAAAAGAAATGCACACTATTTTTGTAAAAATACAGTTTTCATTCTGCATGTGTGAAAGTTTTACAGTGTGCAGATACATCCTTCCCACTTGTTTTCAAACTTAGTTCAACCTGTTTCCGGGAGTGGCGTCGTCACAGCATGTCTTCAAGATGGCTGGTACACTTGACGTTCGTCAGAAGCAACGTGCTGTCATAGAATTGCTGTGCTGTGAAAACGAGACAGTGGGAAACATCCACAAGAGGTTGAAAAAGGTGTATGGAGATGCTGCTGTCGATCGCAGTACAGTTAGTCGGTGGGCAAGCAGGTTACGTGATGAAAGCAAGCACGGCAAAATTGAGGATTGTCCTCGCAGTGGCAGACCTCGTACTGCACACACTCCAGGCAATTTGCAGAGAGTTAACGAATTGGTGACTGCTGACAGACGCACCACAGTGAACGAATTATCACGCTACGTTGGGATAGGGGAAGGAAGTGGTGGCGTTAAAAAAGGTTTGTGCCAGGTGGGTTCCCAGGATGTTGACAGTGGCTCACGAAGGAACAAGAAAAACGGTATGCAGCGAATTTTTGGAACAGTACGAGAATGGTGGAGATGAATTTCTTGGAAGAATTGTGTCAGGTGATGAAACATGGCTCCATCATTTTTCACCAGAGACGAAGAGGCAATCAATGGAGTGGCATCATGCAAATTCACCCAAGAAAAAAAAAATTCAAAACCACACCTTCTGCTGGAAAAGTTAAGGCTACGGTGCTTTTCGATTCCAAAGGACTCTTGCTTGTGGACATCATGCCAAGTGGAAACACCATAAATTCTGATCCATATGCGACGATACTGAAGGAACTTCAAGCTCAACTGCGTCATGTTCAACCACATCGGCAAAAGCAGGATGTTTTGCTGCTGCACGACAATGCATGGCCACATGTCAGTCAAAAAACCATGGAAGTGATCACAAAACTCCGATTGACAACACTGAAACACCCACCTTACAGTCCTGACCTGGCTCCATGGAACTATCATTTCTTTGGGAAACAGAAAGACTCTCTTCGTGGAACAAGGTTTGAACAGATGACACCCTTGTGCACGCTGCCAAACAGTGGCTCCAGCAGGTTGGTCCAGAATTTTACCGTGCAGGTAAACAGGTGCTGGTTCCTAGATGGTGTATGGCAATTGAAAGTGATGGAAATTACGTGGAGAAATGAAAATATTGTTCCTAAAGGATGTATCTACACACTGTAAAACTTTCAGACATGTAGAATAAAAGATGGATTTTTAAAAAAATAGTGTGCATTTCTTTTGGAGTGATCCTTGTAGTACTAGGTTAGAGAAAAAGAGCAACGACTGCAAAATTTGTATTCCATACTGCAGCTGACGTAGGCATGCTTGACGCAGAACAATATAATATGACAAAGAAATATATCAAAATAGACAAATACAGTACAACATAAAAATAAAAGACTAAAATTACCATAGGGAGATTCCATGGTGACTCACGTTAACATTTTGAAGTCAGTGGTTAATTATGTTGACTTTTTATCAATCTATAAACCTGTGTTATTTTTCGTAAGTCATCATCATACATTGTGTTACTCAGGCAAAGATCTTGAATTAATATTTAAGCGGTGAAGAACATCAAAATTAAAGTACAAGAAAGTAATTTATATTGTGACTTGTGTTACAAGTATGGGACATCCTATTGCTAATGTACAATTTAAGTAATAAGTTCCCTCAAACTATTAGGAATATGTATCTGGTTTTTATCAGATAAAATGCAAATTAGGTTGCCATTCAATTGACACACTTACAGATTTCTAAAAATATTTATACCATATAAAATATTGAAATATAATGGAAAGAAGTGTGTGACTCAATGTTCCGTGACTCATGTTACTTGCTACTTATTGTTGGGAAAAAATTTTCCTGCGAGCAGAGAAATAAAAATATGACATTATTCACCAAACAAGATAAACTTAACATTAACATTTCATTTTTTAAACACTATGAAAAATTACAAGAGCATGTCATCTGGTAAAATGAACTGTTTACAAGCTCATTTAAAATTCAGAGAATTGATAATATCCTCTTGCATTGACATCAAGTGGATTAATTTTCCTTTTAATATCATCCTGTTTATACAATATTTCATCACATTTTGCAGTCCATAACCAGTAGTCACCAGCATGCTCCATTGCATTGATTATAAAAGTTTCCAAAAATTACACATATCTCTCCAGCATAGAATTTATCATCATACTTTACTTTGTACGCCTCCAATTTTTACACTTTTTATAGTCTCTTCAGTATGAAGATCTGTAGCAGGGAAATTCTTTGGAGACAGCAGGTATGTTTGTAGTACTCCTTCCTGGTAGTGAAAGCAGTTAATGCTTTTTATGTTTGGTATTGACAGTGCCAAAGAAAATATTTGAGCCAAATTGAGTTTCACATTGATTCCTTCAATTTCATTAGGAAAGATATGAAAACTTGCATAATTGTGGTACTTGCAGGTGCTTGAGCAAAAGTTGATGCATCACCTGCTAAGAGTTTTAACCTTTTTACTGCATTCAACACTTGCTGTTTCGCAACTGCACCAATTCCATCTACAGCTCCTTTACCATGGGATATAGCAAAAAACTTCCAGTCGATATCCACATTGTGGAAAATTGAATTTTATGTATGGCAGCAATAATATATTTGTTCTAAAATTGTGTGGCATGCCCATCTGACTACCTTCTCATTTTCAGGTGTAGTAGACATTACCTTGCTAATGTATGCAATCACAGTTCCCTTGGAATGGGTTAAGTTGTCTGAAACAACCACTGGGTGATGAGAACCCGAATGCCGCAGTGACACAGTGAAAATGGTAACTTGAACTTGTGCACTTTGCACCTCATTATATCAGTGCTTAAACTTTTCCTTGATACTTGGTGAGTTGGGAATTTCATACAGTACTAGCCAAAAAATTGTTACCAAGGATTTGGCCATGCGAAAGGTGTGTGCCAAGTTTGTGCCAAAAATCCTTAGTGATGAACAAAAGCTGATTCGTGTTAAAATTTGCCAGGAAATTCTGAACTGTGTCCAAGAAAACCCTAATTTTCTTCACAATATGACTACCGGTGACGACTTGTGGTGTTTTGAGTATGACCTGGTGACCAAATGCCAGGGCACTGAGTTGCAAACCCCCAATTCCGTGCATCCAAAAAAAACCAAAATGAGCAAGTCAGGTGTTAAAAACATGCTCAGCTCCGGTTTTGACTGCTGCGGTGTGGTTCACAGGGAGTTAGTGCCCCTTGGACAAACTGTGAATGCTAAATTTTACATGGAACTGCTTGAAAGGTTGCACAAATGCGTCCTCTGAGTGTGGCCAGACATTATCACTTGTTGGAAGCTGCACCATGACAACGCGCAGTGCCATTGCATGCTGCGGGTGTTGGAACACCCGGCAAAGCACAGGGTTGCCACATTGCTTCACCCTCCCTACAGTCCAGATTTGTAGCTGGTAGACTTCTTCCTCTTTCCCTGGCTCAAGCAGGGCTCTGTAGAAGACTTCCAAAAAGCTGTGACGGTGTCTCTAAAGAGGATCATGGAAAGCGAATTCCAGAAGGCATACTTGCAGTGGGAATTGCGTTATGTGCATTGTGTCAAAGCACAAGGGTGCTACTTTGAGGAATGCTAGGGATATGTACCAGTTAGTTCAATAAAAAAAATGAATTATTTTTTTTTTTTCCTTGTGTAGTTCAGCTGAGGGACAGGATACCAATGTTACATACATAAATTTTTTTAACTATATATGACGGTAGTATCTGTTCCCGAAAGAACAGTTACCGTCGATGACCATGCAGCTTTGCTAGAAATGAAATGATAATTAAATTGGCACCCTAGCTGCAAGCAGGCGTTGATACACTTCATTGGGGACATGTTGAAAATGTGTGCCCCGACCGGGACTCGAACCCGGGATCTCCTGCTTACATGGCAGACGCTCTATCCATCTGAGCCACCGTGGGCACAGAGGATAGTGCGTCTGCAGGGACTTATCCCTTGCACGCCCCCCCGTGAGATCCACATTCCCAACATGTCCACAACACTACATTCGTAGTGCGCCTAATAGATGTAGTGTTGTGGACATGTTGGGAATGTGGATCTCACGGGGGGCGTGCAAGGGATAAGTCCCTGCAGACGCACTATCCTCTGTGCCCACGGTGGCTCAGATGGATAGAGTGTCTGCCATGTAAGCAGGAGATCCCGGGTTCGAGTCCCGGTCGGGGCACACATTTTCAACATGTCCCCAATGAAGTGTATCAACGCCTGCTTGCAGCTAGGGTGTCAATTTAATTATCATTTCATAAATTTTTTTGTCTTCGCTAGCGTTAGTATCCTATTCTTCAGCTGACCTATATGGGTCAAATGACCTATGTATAGTTCAAATGAAGTACAGGATACAAATTTTACATATGTCGGTCTTTTCACCTTCACTGATGGTGGTAGGTGGGCTCAACTATCAAGCTGCTAACGTGCGTGGTTGAAGAGAGTGGCAGAGAGAAGCCGCCTACTGCAGAGCAGCTGGCAGCTTGACTATGTTGGCAGCAACCGTCATCACAGCAGCCATCTGCTGTGTCATCTGTTTGAGCATGCACATCATTCAGTCGAACATTCTTGTGAGCATGGTAATCAGGCTGCTGTTATCGCCACTTCTCATAGCAACTGCATAGCTTGGAGCTGAGTTACTGAGATCGGCATCTTCCATGTGGCCACTGTCACTGCCTTCCATGATGTTGACACCCTGCATGGTTTTCCTTCTCTGCTGCAGGGCTTGTTCATCTCCTGTTATGCCTCCACCATGGTGACTAGGCCACCCTCCACATCTAGCTAATGCAGACTACCCATCTGCAGCTGTAGCGTGCACTTCGACAGTCGGTGGTGTGTTCCTGTGTGCTGCTGGCAACTAGCACTGGCTGGGGTATGGAAAGTGGTCAGAGTGTGTTGCCTTCATTGACTGTGGTGCAATGTAAGGTACTCCAAGCTAATGCAGCTTTGAATTTCTTGCAGTTGCGATGATGCGCCATGTGTTGCTGAAAGGTTTCTTCTGTTAGTGGACTTCAAGCCTTTGCTCTCCATCTTCAGTGTTGCCAATAGCATTCCACAGAGAATGATGCAGAATCTTGGTGTCTTCAACAATGGGCCAGGCTTCTCTCATGTATAATCATGAGATATGGTACCATATCACCACCCAGTATGCTAATGAGGATGTGCTTTCCCACCTACTCGCTGGGCAAGACACATCATTTGATTAACCAAACAAAATTTGCTTCCATAGGGACACTGATACAGAAGAAGTGGTGTAACATTTTCCTATTAACGCAACTTCTATTACCAATCTGGCCCCAAAGGATCGTATTCTATGGGGTATCAAACATTATGTAGAAACACAGTGGTCGGTGGATTAGAAGCTACTTCCTAACCCATAGATCACTGCATATTGGTACAGAAGGCATGAAATCACTATTTTCAAGGTTATTCTCCTCTTACATAATGGGAATTGAAAAACTAGTCATTGTTCCTCGGGCTCTCCAAGGAAAAGTGCTATTTTACTACATCAAAGTCATTGAGGCACTGTTCTTTTGAAATGGATCGTCTGAAAATAAATTTTTTTATAAAGAGATTGACAAAGTTATTGAGTTCAACCTCGCCAACTGTATGCTCTGTGAATGTCAACAACAAGCACTATCTGAGAAGTATATTCTATGGATTTAACACACTCACCCTTGGACAGTGGTTCACCTTGATTTTGTGGGAACAGTTCTGGGGGCTGAGTGGCTCAGTGTGGTGGATGCTTTTAGTAACTTTCTGTATGTCTCCAGGATGCAGTTGATTACCTCATCAAAGATGATTTCAGCATTATGCAGAATTTTTGCTATATAAAGTTTACCTAACACACTGGATACTGAAAACTGTAACCACTTCACCTCTCAAGAACTTCAGACATATTGTGAGAAAAGTGGCATTGCAAATATTCAGTGAGTACCATTTCACCCAGAATCCAATGGTCTGGTGGAGAGGTTCATGAGGGCTAACAAGACCAGATGTTTGCCTCCATATTTCGACATGCAAGACACTGTTGGCATTGGCATGAATCACCAAGTTATTAGGTCACTTCCCGTACATTTGAGATTCAAATTGCAGATAAGGCCCGTGCCAGGAAGCACTTAAATCGGTTATGTGCATGATAGGGATTTGTGTCGAATGAAGGAAATGCTACCACATTCTTATTTTTGGGATAACTCCATCTGGGTCTCAAGTTTTGCCAGCCACAGCACCCACAGTCAGTCTCCTGCAGGCCAGTACTGCATTTCCATGGATGGAGACATGACTGAGGCTGTTAACATCATTCCAATGAAGGTTGACATCATCAGCCTCTGAGGCAAATCATTCTGCCAACATGCTTTCCAGGACTGATCTCCATGACATCAGAATGACTCCACCACCTCACCCTTGGGGAAGGGGAGGCTGGGGGGAGGGGGTGGGGCATGCAGCTGCTGTATCCCAGGAGCACTGGTGACCTCCCATGTACAGCCATGTCTATTGGGTTGCCTGCTCAGCAGACATAAGCGGTGTACCCACAACATACACTATGTCATCAAAAGTATCTGGACACCTGCCTGAAAATGACTAACAAGTTCGTGGCACCCTCCATCAGTAAGCTGGAATTCAATATGGTGTTGGCCCACACTTAGCCTTGGTGACAGCTTCCACTCTCGCAGGCTTACGTTCAATCAGGTGCTGGAAGGTTTCTTGGGGAATGGCAGCCCATTCTTCACAGAGTGCTGCACTGAGGGGAGGTATCAATGTTGCTCGGTGAGGCCTGGCACGAAGTCGGCATTCCAAAACATCCCAAAGGTGTTCTATCGGATTCAGGTCAGGACTCTGTGCAGGCCAGTCCATTACAGGACTGTTATTGTCATGTAATCACTCCGCCACAGGCTGTGCATTATGAACAGGTGCTCAATCATGTTGAAAGATGCATCACCATCCCCGAATAGCTCTTCAACAGTGGGGAGCAAGAAGGTGCTTAAAACATTGATGTAGGTCTGTGCTGTGATAGTGCCACACAAAACAACAAGGGATGCAAGACCCCTCTATGAAAAACACGACCACACCATAACACCATCACCTCTGAATTTTACTGTTGGCACTACACACGCTGGCGGATGACGTTCAGCGGACATTCACCATACCCACACCCTGCCATCAGATAGCCACATTGTGTACTGTGACTCATCACTCCACACAACTTTTTCCGCTGTCCAATTGTCTAATGCTTACACTCCTTACACCAAGTGAGGCATCATTTGACATTTACCATCGTGATGTGTGGCTTATGAGTAGTTGCTCAACTAGCATTAATTGTCATAGTACTTGCAGTGAGGTTGCTGATATGGAGTACCTGGCAGTAGGTGGCAGTAAAATGCACCTAACATGAAAAATGTATGTTTTTGGGGGTGTCCATATGCTTTTGATCACATAATGTACGTCCTGTCAGGCTCATGGATGGTGTCAACTTTGCTAGAGGGAACTAGCATTGCTGCATTACTTTACAATGTCAGTCATGTACACTGAACTATAGCATGACAGTATTCTTCTGCTCATAGGGTATATGTGGGGCTGGATGGCCCAACAACAAAGTGAGTTTTCTTTGAGTTCTCAGTGAATTGTTTCCGAGTTGTATAAGGCAGTCACCAAGAGCTCTGCAATGGTCTGTGAGTCTCTTCTGTCTGGATATGTCCTGCAAGCCAGCGTCGCTCTAATGCAGTTAGACTCTGGGTAGAGTAAAGTACTTCATTTATGAAATGTGACCAAATGGTCAGTTCTGGACTTGTGTGTTTCATGGTGATACTCTTTATTAGGGTTAGAACTGTATTTACTTTAAGTATAATAAACATGGTGACTTTGATTCAGTTCTGACACTCAGACAATAAATTTGTGTGCAGTACAGCTCATGGTGACTACAGTCATAGAATCATGCATTTTATTTAGCCTTTGATGCTGGTCTCTTTCGTCACAAATACTGGCGAGATACTGTATTTTGTCAGTTTGTTAGTTTTGCTGTATTTTGTGGCAAAGTTGGACTCTTTATCTTGAGTGGTTTGTAAGCCACGTTTCTTCAGTGTGATCCTCTCTTCAGTCAGTAGTAGGGTAGTGTTCAAACTCTATCCTTTGCTTGAGAGATCTTAATAACCTGTTCAGGAAGAGATGAATTATGTCCTTCATTTTGTCCTGTGTAGAAGAAGAGGGGGGCGGAGGGTGTACTCCTTCCTCTGTTGATATCTGGAGTTTGGGTGTTATTCTTTCTCTAAACTCTTTGTGATTATTTTTAGCTATAATGTAAACTGTCTCATTCTCCATTTCGTCATCAATTTCAGTTTTATTCGCATTTTCATTGAGAGCATAATATGGTCACTGCCAAAGTCTGTACCAGGATAGGTCTCCCCAGGGAGCTCGCCACTCTTTGGCGGGTTCATGCTTGGCTGCCATGGGGCCACAGCCTTTGCAACATCTTTTCCCTACCATGCTGCATGTGTACCCTCCTGTTATTCTTTTTCCCCTTCCTTAGGGAACATGTCTGGGGTGTTATTGGGAATGTTCCGCATTGTCTGCCACTGACATAAGAACAGTCTCACCACAGTTTTTCGTTCCTTTTTCCTTTCTTTGTTTACCTTCCCCTATCCTTCCTCTGCTTCAGCATTTGAGGTTCCTCTTTTTATTCTTACTCCCTGTGTGATCCTTAAGCCTGGCCCACACATCTGATGTGTAACAGGTGACTAGGTAACGCTTAACTCTCACCCCCAGGTTGACAGGTGGGGTTCACACGTACCCCCTGGTACAGGCCAGGCCCAGGGAGAGGTGATTGCCTGAGCTGCTACCTTCCCAAATTGCCGATTAGTCCCTCTGTCAGGTGTTCGAGAGGTGTGACCTAAGTTGGGTGCACCCCAGTTCGAAGGAGCACACTATCGGAGATGCTGGCAATCATGGGGGATTTTCTCGCAATGAGCCAATCATCTTTACCATCAGTGTCTACGAAACATAAACGGAATGATGCTAATAATTCAAACCCTTCCAACTGCACAATGTTTCCTGATGGTTTCACATACTGAAGATGGTTGGTCCTCCACAATGGTAAATCCACTTATTATTTAGAAAGGTGTTGATGCAATGCTCTCGATTACAGAATGGCACTTTGCTTTTTGAGACTACCTCTGATTTCAAGCACAACAACTGCTTGCCACTTCACTTCTCCGCAGCTTTCCTGTTCATGTCGAGGCCCATAGAACTCTGAATTCTTCCGATGGTGTTATTTACACTAGGCTTCTTGATAGTCTAACCGAGGCCGAAATCCAAACATACCTCTCTGATCAAGGTGTCACTGCCATCCATTGGGTGATGAAAAAGTGGTAGATTCCTCCTTAGTGCCCACGCGCACCCTTTTTCTCACCTTTGATAGAGTGGTGCTTCCATAAAGCAGACTACGAAGTTATCACAGTCCGACCATACAGTCCGATGCTGATGCGCTGCTACCAGTGTCATCATTTCAACCACACTTGAATGTCTTCTCCCCACTGTCCCAACTGCAATGGCGACCATGTTGCCACCTCTCGAGGTTGTCCTGTGTATCTTGATGAGTAGGCTGTCCAGGAGATCCAGTAAAAGAAAAAGTTCCTTACATGGTCGCTCACAAGTAATTGGCTATTCGCAAACCCTGCGTTCTACTATCTGGCACTTATAGTACTGTTCTACCTATGTCTCGCTCCATGAAGGATATGGCCACATAGACATGTGACCTCAAATTCAGCTCTGAGTTTGTGAAATCGCCCAGTGACAAGGTAGCATTGCCGTCCCCTCATCCAGCTGTGCAACAAGCCATCAGACTCTCGCCTCAAGGGCAAAGTCACCAGCTACACAACTGGCAGGCCAGAAAGGACAGAAGTAGTACTCCCATGAAGACTTCCTCCATCCCTCCAGCCAACCAATGCCTAAGTCTTGCTGTGCTAACAGGAAAGGCTCAAAGAAGCCCAGCAAAGACTTCTCCTTTGCTGACTTGAAGATCCTCTTTGACAAAGTCACCACATGATACCTTCACCTGGCTGGCCTCTGTGTTGCCGGCGCACACCACCAACCACTTTTCTACATTGGACTTCACAGACCAACAACACAAATTAGCTGATGCCTCTGCGGACCTCATGGAGCAGATCCTACTGCCTCTGTGCTCATGTCGGCACCAATGATGTGTGTTGCTATGGATCGGAGGAAATCCTCTCTGGCTTCCGGCGGCTATCAGATTTGGTGAAGACTGCCAGTCTCGCTAGCGGGATGAAAGCAGAGCTCACCATCTGCAGCATCGTCGACAGGACTGACTGCGGACCTTTGGTACAGAGCCGAGTGGAGGGTCTGAATCAGAGGCTGAGACGGTTCTGCGACCGTGTGGGCTGCAGATTCCTCGACTTGCGCCATAGGGTGGTGGGGTTTCGGGTTCCGCTGGATAGGTCAGGAGTCCACTACACGCAACAAGCGGCTACACGGGTAGCAGGGGTTGTGTGGCGTGGGCTGGGCGGTTTTTTTAGGTTAGATGGCCTCGGGCAAGTGCAGAAAGGGCAGCAGCCTCAACGGGTCCGGGGCAAAGTCAGGACATGCGGGGACCAAGCAGCAATCGGTATTGTAATTGTAAACTGTCGAAGCTGCGTTGGTAAGGTACCGGAACTTCAAGCGCTGATAGAAAGCACCGAAGCTGAAATCGTTATAGGTACAGAAAGCTGGCTGAAGCCAGAGATAAATTCTGCCGAAATTTTTACAAAGGCACAGACGGTGTTTAGAAAGGATAGATTGCATGCAACCGGTGGTGGAGTGTTCGTCGCTGTTAGTAGTAGTTTATCCTGTAGTGAAGTAGAAGTGGATAGTTCCTGTGAATTATTATGGGTGGAGGTTACACTCAACAACTGAGCTAGGTTAATAATTGGCTCCTTTTACCGACCCCCCGACTCAGCAGCATTAGTGGCAGAACAACTGAGAGAAAATTTGTAATACATTTCACATAAATTTTCTCAGCATGTTATGGTCTTAGGTGGAGATTTCAATTTACCAGATATAGACTGGGACACTCAGATGTTTAGGACGGGTGGTAGGGACAGAGCATCGAGTGACATTATACTGAGTGCACTATCCGAAAATTACCTCGAGCAATTAAACAGAGAACCGACTCGTGGAGATAACATCTTGGACCTACTGATAACAAACAGACCCGAACTTTTCGACTCTGTATGCGCAGAACAGGGAATCAGTGATCATAAGGCCGTTGCAGCATCCCTGAATATGGAAGTTAATAGGAATATAAAAAAAGGGAGGAAGGTTTATCTGTTTAGCAAGAGTAATAGAAGGCAGATTTCAGACTACCTAACAGATCAAAACGAAAATTTCTGTTCCGACACTGACAATGTTGAGTGTTTATGGAAAAAGTTCAAGGCAATCGTAAAATGCGTTTTAGACAGGTACGTGCCGAGTAAAACTGTGAGGGACGGGAAAAACCCACCGTGGTACAACAACAAAGTTAGAAAACTACTGCGAAAGCAAAGAGAGCTTCACTGCAAGTTTAAACGCAGCCAAAACCTCTCAGACAAACAGAAGCTAAACGATGTCAAAGTTAGCGTAAGGAGGGCTATGCGTGAAGCGTTCAGTGAATTCGAAAGTAAAATACTAGGTACCGACTTGACAGAAAATCCTAGGAAGTTCTGGTCTTACGTTAAATCAGTAAGTGGCTCGAAACATCATGTCCAGACACTCCGGGATGATGATGGCATTGAAACAGAGGATGACACGCGTAAAGCTGAAATACTAAACACCTTTTTCCAAAGCTGTTTCACAGAGGAAGACCGCACTGCAGTTCCTTCTCTAAATCCTCGCACCAACGAAAAAATGGCTGACATCGAAATAAGTGTCCAAGGAATAGAAAAGCAACTGGAATCACTCAACAGAGGAAAGTCCACTGGACCTGACGGGATACCAATTCGATTCTACACAGAGTACGCGAAAGAACTTGCCCCCCTTCTAACAGCCGTGTACCGCAAGTCTCTAGAGGAACAGAAGGTTCCAAATGATTGGAAAAGAGCACAGGTAGTCCCAGTCTTCAAGAAGGGTCGTCGAGCAGATGCGCAAAACTATAGACCTATATCTCTGACGTCGATCTGTTGTAGAATTTTAGAACATGTGTTTTGCTCGAGTATCATGTCATTTTTGGAAACTCAGAATCTACTATGTAGGAATCAACATGGATTCCGGAAACAGCGATCATGTGAAACCCAACTCGCTTTATTTGTTCATGAGACCCAGAAAATATTAGATACAGGCTCCCAGGTAGATGCTATTTTTCTTGACTTCCGGAAGGCGTTCGATACAGTTCCGCACTGTCGCCTGATAAACAAAGTAAGAGCCTACGGAATATCAGACCAGCTGTGTGGCTGGATTGAAGAGTTTTTAGCAAACAGAACACAGCATGTTGTTATCAACGGAGAGACGTCTACAGACATTAAAGTAACCTCTGGCGTGCCACAGGGGAGTGTTATGGGACCATTGCTTTTCACAATATATATAAATGACCTCGTAGATAGTGTCGGAAGTTCCATGCGGCTTTTCGCGGATGATGCTGTACTATACAGAGAAGTTGCAGCATTAGAAAATTGTAGCGAAATGCAGGAAGATCTGCAGCGGATAGGCACTTGGTGCAGGGAGTGGCAACTGACCCTTAACGTAGACAAATGTAATGTATTGCGAATACATAGAAAGAAGGATCCTTTATTGTATGATTATATGATAGCGGAACAAACACTGGTAGCAATTACTTCTGTAAAATATCTGGGAGTATGCGTGCGGAACGATTTGAAGTGGAATGATCATATAAAATTAATTGTTGGTAAGGCGGGTACCAGGTTGAGATTCATTGGGAGAGTCCTTAGAAAATGTAGTCCATCAACAAAGGAGGTGGCTTACAAAACACTCGTTCGACCTATACTTGATTATTGCTCATCAGTGTGGGATCCGTATCAGATCGGGTTGACGGAGGAGATAGAGAAGATCCAAAGAAGAGCGGCGCGTTTCGTCACAGGGTTATTTGGTAACCGTGATAGCGTTACGGAGATGTTTAACAAACTCAAGTGGCAGACTCTGCAAGAGAGGCGCTCTGCATCGCGGTGTAGCTGGCTCGCCAGGTTTCGAGAGGGTGCGTTTCTGGATGAGGTATCGAATATATTGCTTCCCCCTACTTATACCTCCCGAGGAGATCACGAATGTAAAATTAGAGAGATTAGAGCGCGCACAGAGGCTTTCAGACAGTCGTTCTTCCCGCGAACCATACGCGACTGGAACAGGAAAGGGAGATAATGACAGTGGTACGTAAAGTGCCCTCCGCCACACACCGTTGGGTGGCTTGCGGAGTATAAATGTAGATGTAGATGTAGATGTAGGAGCGAGTATTCGCAGGTTGGCACTCAGCAGCCACCGAGGTGACACCCCTTCATTTTTTCCTCATTATGACTCTCCACCAATGGAAAGTTCGCAGCCTTCGATCCAACAAAGAGGACTTACAGCTGCTTTTAGAATTGCAGCGTTTCCTTGTAATCTGCCTTCAGGAAACAAAATTGCACCCTCATGCCCACTTTGAGCTTTCGCATTTCTTGCCAGTCCATTTTGACCTTCCTCTGAGGTTGGCATTCCATTTCATGGGGGAGTCATGCTGCTCATAGGGGATGACGTTCATAGTCAATCCATCTCTCTGACTACCTGTCTTCAAGCTGTTGCGGTCCACCTTTTCCTTCCTCACCTCCCCACTGCGGGTCCGGGGGTTTGAATAGGCCCGAGATATTCCTGCCTGTCATACGAGGCGACTGAAAGAAGTTACACATGTTTTGGCCCATATGTGATGGCCCTTGTAGGGTTTGACCTCCATTCTTCAAAATTTTCCTGAAGAGTGAGCCAAGTGGGGAAGGGCGCCTTATAAGGTGCATCGTATCCATCATGCATTGCGATCTTTAGCCCATTTTCTCTTCGTCGCATTGCAGTCCTGCCCATTCTCCATTTCTTGGGCGAGGACACCTTCCTGGGTGCGTTTTCCACCATGCACTATGCAATGTTGATTTCTGCATCGACGATGACCATGGACTTCTTTGCACCTGATATCCAGCACAATAGCCAGTCCTTTGTGGTGGGGCCGCCATGTACCCTGTTGGGTGTAGCCCCTTGACCACACAGGTATTGCTCTGCTGACGCCTGCATCATTAGCTCCCCATATATGCCAAGGAGTAGATGCCCATCCCCCTGGGGCATCGGGACTCCTGGCAATGGCCATCCTGCCAGGACGCCTTTGCTGTGGCTGGGTGGCGCCCATGGGGAGGGCTCCTGGTCAGAGTGGGTGGCATCAGGGCAGATAACACGTGATGAAGCGTAGTCCATCATCTCTTGCTGGTGGTGAAACACCAGCAGTTTCTAAGCGATCACGAGCTCAATTCAACGTACAGAAGTACGACCTCAAATCGTTCCCCTCCCTGGCCACTCCATGGGAGGAACATCAGGCGAAGTATGGCAGCGGATCTTATTCTCCCCGGTATCTTGAATGTTCAAGAGCTGATGGGGAATCTTTCATGACGATGAAGCCTCTGTTTTTTGTGGAGCATTTGGAGGACAAGTTCGGGGAGGTGGAGGGCTTGTCCAAAATGAGATCTGAGTCAGTCTTGATCAAAGCAGCATCCTCTGCCCAGTCGTGGGCGTAACTCGCTTGTGACAAGCTGGGGAATGTTTCTGTAACCATCACGCCCCATAAGACTTTAAATATGGTTCATGGTATCATATTTCACAGAGACCTTCTTTTGCGGTCCGACGATGAGCTGCACGCCAATTTAGAGTGGCGAAGTGTACATTTCATCCGGCATGTCCACCAGGGTTCGAAGGATAATCAGGTTGTCACTGGTGCCTTCATCTCGGCCTTTGAGGGTGATACATTGCCTAAGAAGGTCAAGGTGATGGTCTACCGGTGTGATGTAAAGCCCTATATCCGTCCCCCGATGCGGTGCTGTAAGTGCTGGAATTTCAGCCATATGTCTCCCCACTGTACTTCCAGCATCACATCTGAGATTGCGGACACCCATCACATCTCAATTCTCCATGTGCCCCGCCTCCCATGTGTGTCAACTGCGGAGAGCACCACTTGTCTTGCTTGCCTGACTGCAGGTTTCTCCAGAAAGAAAGGAAAATCATGGAGTACAAGACCTTGGACCGACTGACCTACACTGAGGCTAAGAGAAAATTTGAACACCTGCATCCTGTGCCCATGACATCGTCTTACACCGCCACTACAACAGTTCTGGCACCGTCAGCTCTGCCAAAGCAGGTCACCTCTCAGAGTCGGGAGACTACACCTGCCCCCTTGATAGTGGGGGGAATTTCACTCCCTGTTGCTCCTGCACCACCTACTTCAGGAGCAACACCCCCCTCCCCTCCCCAACCATCAGGGGCATCCATCCCCACTTCTAAGCCGGAGAAGCATAAGTCTTCTTTGGCTTCTCTCGCTAGGAAGTGGTCCCTTGGGTCACTCTCTTGCCAGGTTTCTTCTAGTGGGAAAGACGACACCCACCAGTGGCTGAAGAGGGCTTCATGCTCATCCTCAGTCCCAGAGACTGAGCCAGTGAAGTCCTCCCAGCCAGGGAAACCCAAGGAGCGGCGAGAGAAATCCGAAAAGAAAACCCCAAAGACGAAGGAAATTGCGGTGGCACCCACACCACCGCTACATACAAGCTCTAGGGCCGAGGATGGGGTGGAGATTTTGGCATCCGCTGAGGACCTAGATCTCTCCAGACCCTCAGACACAATGGATATAGACTGCTCAGGCAATAAATCGGTGGCAACAGGTGACTCTGATGCGTAAACTGCCTCATTGAATGTGCCATGCCTTCCCAGTCTCACGATGTCATCCTCCAGTGGAATTGCGGCGGTTTTTTCCACCGCCTGGCTGAGCTATGGCAACTGTTAAGCTTTCACCTGCTATCTGCATTGCCCACCAGGAAACCTGGTTCCCAGCAATGCGGACCCCTGCCCTCCATGGCTGTAAGGGATATTACAGGAACTGTAGCGACTATAATCGAGTGTCAGGTGGAGTTTGCGTTTATGTCCTAAACTGGTCTGTAGTGATCATGTGCCCCTTCAAACCTCTCTTGATGCTGTAGCTGTCAGAATAAGGACGATGTAGGAAATAACTGTCTGCAATGTATATCTTCCCCCAGGTGAAGCAGTACCCCTGAATGTATTAGCTGCACTGATTGATCAACTCCCTAAATCTTTCCTACTTCTGGGATATTTTAATGCCCATAACCCCTTGCGGGGTGGTACCATGCTTACTAGTCGAGGCAGAGATGTCGAAACTTTAATGTTGGAATTCGACCTCTGTCTCTTAAACACTGGGGCCACCACACATTTCGGTGTGGCTCATGGTAGTTAGTCGGTCATTGATTTATCAATTTGCAACCCAGGACTTCTCCAATCTATCCATTGGAGAGCACATGACGACCTGTGTGGTAGTGACCACTTCCCCATCTTCCTGTCACTGCCCCAGCGTCAGGCACATGGATGCCTGCCCAGATGGGCTTTGAACAAGGTGGACTGGGGAACTTTCACCTCTGCTGTCACCGCTGAATTTCCCCCACACGGTAACATCAATGTGATGGTTGAGCAGGTGAATAACACAATTGTTTCTGTGGCAGAAATCGCCATCCTTCGCTCTTTAGGGTGCCCAAGGCATGAGGCAGTCCCTTGGCGGTCGCCAGAAATCGCTCAAACAATTAAGAAGCGTCAGCGAGCTCTACAACGGCATAAGCGGCATAAGCGGCACCCTTCCCTGGTGCATCTCATATCCTTTAAACGGCTCTTTGCCCGTGTTTGCTACCTTATCAAACAACGGAAGAAGGAGTGTTGGGAGAGATATGTCTCCACCATTGGATGCCGCACGGCACCTTCCCAAGTCTGGGCAAAGATCAAACATCTTTTCAGGTACCAGGCCCAAACAGCTGTCCCCGATGTTACCATAAATGGCGAGTTATGTACCAATGCAAACGCGATTGCCGAGCACTTTGCTGAGCGCTTTGCTCGAGCCTCTGTGTTGGAGAACTACCCCCAAGCCTTTCGTTCACTCAAACGGCGACTGGAAGGGAACGTCCTCTCATTCACTACATGCTGCAGTGAATCCTATAATGCACCATTTACAGAGTGGGAGCTCCTCAGTACCCTTGCACATTGCCCTGACACAGCTCCTGGGCCTGATCACATCCACAGCTAGATGATTAAACAACTCTCATCTGACTACAAGCAACATATTCTCGTCATCTTCAAACGACTCTGGTGCAATGGCATCTTTCCATAATGGCGGGAGAGCACCATCATTCCGGAGTTGAAAACCAGTATAAACCCACTAGATGTGGATAACTATCGGCCCATCAGGCTCACCAACATTCTTTGTAAGCTGCTGGAATGTATGGTATGTCGGCAGTTGGGTTGGGTCCTGGAGTCACGTGGCTTGCTAGCTCCATATCAGGGCGGCTTCCGCCAGTGTCGCTCTACCACTAATAATCTTATGTCCATCGAGTCTGCCATCCAAACAGCCTTTTCCAGACGGCAACACCTGATTGCCATCTTTTTTGACTTACATAAAGCATACAACACGAATTGGCAACATGATATCCTTGCCACATTGTATGAATGGGGTCTCTGGGGGCCACTCCCGATTTTTATCCAAAGCTTTCTGTCGCTCTGTACTTTCCGTGTCCAAGTTGGTGACTCCCATGGTTCCATCCATGTCCAGGAGAATGGAGTCCCGCAGGGCTCTGTATTGAGTGTCTGTCTATTTGTAGTGGCCATTAACGATCTAGCAGCGGCTGTCGGGCCGTCCGTCTCACCTTCTCTGTATGCAGACGACTTCTGCATTTCGTACTGCTGCTCCAATACTGTTGTTGCTGAGCGGCACCTCCAGGGAGCCATCCACAAGGCGCAGTCATGGGCTCTAGGCCACGGCTTCCAGTTTTCAGCTGCAAAGTCGTGTGTCATGCACTTCTGTTGGTGTCGTACCGTTCATCCGGAACCCACATTTTACTTTAATGACGATCCACTGACTGTAGTGAAGACATATCAATTCCTAATACTGGTTTTCGACGCTCGAGTGACTTGGCTCCCTCATCTTTGTCAGTTTAAGCAGAAGTGCTGGCAGCACCTCAATGCCCTCCATTGCTCGAGCAACACCAGTTGGGGTGCAGATCACTGTACGCTGCTGCATCTCTACAGAGCCCTTGTCCAATCCCGAACTGACCATGGGAATGTGGTTTATGGTTCGGCATCACCTTGAACATTACATTTACTCAATCCTGTGCACCACTGTGGGGTTTGATTAGCAACGGGAGCTTTTAGGACGAGTCCGGTGACCAGCGTGCTGGTGGAGGCTGGTGTCCCTCCATTGCAGATCAAACGTGTGCAACTGCTCGCCAGTTACGCAGCATACATTCATAGTTCCCCTGAGCATCCAAATTACCATCTCCTTTTCCCACGTGAGGCAGTCCATCTCCTGCATTGGCGGCCCAGATCGGGGCCAACAATTGAGGTTCGCGTGTGATCCTTTTTCTCCGAACTGGAGTCGTTCCCTTTACCACCTCTACTTGCGGTCCGTTCACATACACCTCCATGTGTACGCCTCAGCTGCAGCTTTGTCTGGACCTTTTGCATGGCCCTAAGGACTCCGTTAACCCCGCCACTCTGCGCTGTCACTTCCTCTCGATTCTTGACGTGTTCCATGGCTCTGAAGAGGTTTATACTGATGGCTCAATGGCTGATGGTCACGTAGGCTTTGCATATGTTCATGGAGGACATATTGAACAGCACTGCTTGCCACTTGGCTGCAGTGTTTCCACTGCAGAGCTGGCGGCCATATCTTGTGCTCTTGAGTACATCCATTCATGCTCTGGTGAATCATTTCTCCTGTGTACTGATTCATTGAGTGGCCTACAAGCTGTCGACCAGTGCTACCCTTGCTACCCTCTGGTAGCGTCCATTCAGGAGTCCATCTATGCTCTGGAACAGTCCCGCCATTCTGTGGTGTTTGTGTGGACACCAGGATACGTTGGAATCCCCAGCAACAAACAGGCGATGCAGAAACCGCTTATGGAGATAGGCATCTCCAAAGCTGACCTGCGTTCTTTCTTACACCACAGGGTTTTCCGGCTTTGGGAAATGGAATGGCATAACAGCACGCACAACAAACTGCGTGTCATTAAGGAGACTATGAATGTGTGGAAGTTTTCCATGCAGGCCTCTCCAGGGAATCAGTTGTCTTCTGCCGGCTCTGCATTGGCCATACGTGGCTAATGCATGGTTACTTACTTGGTTGTGAGGACCCACCTCAGTGTCGCTGTGGCTCCCAAATGACAGTCATCCACCTCTTGCTGGACTGCCCACTTTTAGCCGCTCTGCAGCAGACTTTTAACTTTCCCAGCACCCTGCCTTCGGTGTTGGGCGACAATGCCTCCACAGCAGCTTTAGTTTTACGTTTTATCTATGAGGATGGGTTTTATACTTCCATGTAGGTTGTAGCACATGTCATTTGTCCCTCTGTGTCCTCCACCCTATTGCTTTTAGGGTGGAGGTTTTAATATGTTGCAGAGTGACTGTCTCTCCCTTTTTATTCTCATGGTTGGCCAGCCACTGTAATCTGCTTTCATGTTTTACTCTCTTCTGTTTCTAGTGTATCTCTGTTGTTTCTGTTGTTTTCTTGTCCTCTTTTGTTCCTTTTAGTGTTCGTTGCCTTCCTTTCGTTCTTGTGGCTTTTCCTTTCTTTCCGTTTTGTGTTATATGTTCCATCCGTTTTGTTCTCACACTTGTAGCATTGTTTTATTAGGAACAGGGGACCAATGACCTCGTAGTTTGGTCCCTTCTCCCACCTTTAAACCAACCAACCAATCAACTACCTAACCTTCCTCACGTGACGTTTTCCCTTTGTACCATTTATATCCTTCCATTATTCAATATCACCAGGGCAGTCTTCCTCCAGCTTGTTGGGCAGCTGTCTCACCCATTTCTGCTGCTCGGTGACTTTAATGCACACCATCCCCTTTGGGGTTCTCCCAGAACCTGTCAGAGAGTTTCCTTCTTGGCTGACCTTCTTAATCAACTTAATCTCTTCTGCTTTAACACAGCAGCACCTACATTCCTTTCCAACTCTTCATACACCTATTCCCATTTGGACCTATCCTTCTGCACTGCCCAGCTTGCCCATTGTCTTGAGTGGTCATTTCTCATGTGCTATTCATTTGCTGACTCCTATGTCACCTACATGCGCACCAAAACAAACACGATTTCCTCAGTTGCAATGACCAGGTGGACTATCTTACAAATGTTATCTTTACCGCTGCAGAACATTCCATTCCTCGCACTTCCTCTTTACCATGCTGTGTTTCAGTTCCTTGATAGACTGAGGCATGCCGTGATGCATTTTGTGAACGGGGACATGCTCTCCATGTTTGTAACTGTCTTCCTACAATGGCAAACTGCGTCCATTATAAACAACTGCGTGCACAGTGTTGTCACATTATTTGGGATAGCAAAAAAGCCAGCTGGATTTCATTCACTAGTTCTTTTAACAGTTCCATTCCCTTTTCCATCATGTGGGCCAACCTCCAACAGTTCTCAGGGACCAAGATCCATTCCCCAATTTCTGGCCTAACATTAGCAGACAGTGTCATCGTTGACCCTATTGCTGTCTCGAACACCTTGGGCCGCCATTTGGCGGAAATTTTGAGCTCTTCCCACCATCACATTGCCTTCATCCATCAGAAACGAGTGGAGGAACCTCAGGCGATATCCTTCTCATCTCAGAATTGTGAGTGCTACAATGCCGCCTTTACTATGAGCGAGCTAGATCATGTCTCACATCATCCTGATCCTCCGCCCCAGGGCCAGACACTGTTCACATTCAGATGTTGCAGCACCTTTCTCTTGCGGGCGAGCACTTTCTGCTTAATATGTATAACCACATCTGGGCAGAGGGCACATTTCTCAAATGCTGGCATCAAGACTCTGTCATAGCCATACCTAAGCCTAGTAAGGACAAACACCTTCCTTTTAGCTACCACCCCATCTCTTTCACAAGCTGTGTTTGCAAGATGATGGAATGTATGATTCATGCCCGGCTGGTATGGTGGCTTGAGTTTTGCAATTTACTAACCACTGCACAGTGTGGATTTTGAGCACACCATTCTGCAGTTGACCATCTCATCACTTTGTCCACCCATGTGATGAATGGTTTTCTGCAGATATCCCAGACTGTGGCTGTGTTTTTTGATTTGGAGAAAGCGTACAACATCGGTTGGACGACTGGTATCCTCCATACTCTCTACACGTGGGGCTTACATGGCCGCCTGCCCCATTACCTTCAGGAATTTTTAACAGACCATGTGGGTTCTGCCTTGTCGGACACCTTTATCCAGGAAAACAGTGTGCCTCAGGGTTCCATCCTGAGTGTCATCCTCTTTGCTATCACCAATTAACCCTAAAATGGCCTTCCTCCTGCCAGGCATCTCTGTCTCCCATTTTGTTGACGATTTTTCTATCTATTGCAGTTCTCCACAGACCTGTCTCATTGAGCAGTGTCTTCAGCGATGTCTTGATCATCTTTTCTCAAAGAGCATTGACAATGGCTTTCGTTTTTCCACTGACAAAAGCGTTTGTATGAATTTCTGGCAGCGTAATTGGTTTCTCCCATCATCTTTACATCTTGGCCCTGTTGCTCTTCTGTTCATTGAAACTATAAAATTCCTGAGGCTCACGCTCGATAGGAAACTCTCTTCATCCTCCCACTTGTCTTACCTGGCAGCCTCCTGCGTATGGTTCCTCAATGTTCTACCTGTCCTCAGTGATACTTTCTAGGATCCAGATTGAACCACCCTTCTCCGTTTGTTTCAGTCCCTTGTCCATTCGAAACTAGACTATGGGTGCTTTGTTTATGCATCTGCATGTTCTTCCGTCTTATGCCGTCTCAGTACTATCCACCATCATGGCATCTGTTTGGCCACTGGTGCCTTTTACACTAGCCCGGCTGAGAGTCTGTATGCAGACGCTGCTGAACTACCGCTGTCCTACCAACGTGAATTTCTCCTCAGCAGGTATGCATGCTGTTTGTCTGCCATGGATGGCCACCCTTCCTATGCCTCCTTCTTCAATGACACATTCAATCACCAGTATGGCGTGCATCCCTCTTCTCTATTACCTCCCGGAGTTCGCTTTCAGCTCTTGCTCCGGCAGCTTAAATTCTTGCTCCCTGCAACTTTCCCAGTGGGTGTGAACCCTTCATCAACTTAGCTTCGTACTGGGGCCCACATTCATCTTGGCCTTCATTCGCTTCCTAAGGACACCACTCCAGCCTCGCTCTATCGGCTTCAGTTTCACGACCTTCACCATGGAACTTCATGACTGTACCTTTGTGTGCACTGATGGCTCTCAGACAGACTGTTGTGTCAGGTGAGCCTTCATCACTGGCGCTGACATTTTTCAGTATCAGCTTCCATCACACTGCTCAGTATTTACAGCAGGGCTCTTCACCCTGTATCAGGCCACAGAGTACATCTGGATACACAGGCTTTTCAATCGTGTCATCTGCTCAGACACTCTCAGCGGCCTTCAGATCCTCTATGCGGTGTACACTGCCCATCCTTTAGTGCAAAGGGTCCAGGAAAACTGTCACTTGCGTACTCTTGATGGAGCCACTGTGCTGTTTATGTGGGATCCTGGTCATGTCAGTCTGACAGGAAATGAGGCTGCTGATGCTGCTGCCAAGGCTGCAGCCCTCTTACCTTAGCCTCCTACTGCTTACATTCCATCCAATGATCTCTGTGTTGCCGTCTGTCAGGAGGTGGTCTCACTTTGGCATCGCCACTGGGCCTCCCTTTATGGAAATAAGCTCCAGGTTATTAAGCCTCTCCTAGTGGCTTGGACGACTTCCTCTCAGCCCTCCTGCTGTGAGAAAGTCATTTTAACTAGATTGCATATTGGGCACTGCCTTTTTAGCCATCATTTGTTAAGTGGCACTCTTCCACCACTTTGTACACATTGTGCCCAAGTTTTAACTGTCGACCATTTCCTGATGGAATGCCCATTTTTTAACCATTTATGTTTCTGCTTGGGTTTGCTGTCTGAGTTATCAGCTATTTTAGCAAATAATGCTTGGGCTGTCAACCATGTTTTACTTTTTATCCACTGTAGCAACATGGTGAAGGCAATTTAAATTTTAGTTCTGGACCTCTGTTTCTTTATGGTGTATTTTATAGACCTTTCTCCATGCCCCTGTTTTTAGCTGTCTTTTCTTACATCGATTGGAATTGACATGGAGCCATTTTTTAACTCCTCTCTGTCTTTGTGTTCTATAGTTTTGACATGGGTGCATATGACCCTAGTTATTTTTGTGCCCTAAAACAAAACAACAAACAACCAGGATAAGTCTTGCAGCCCAGGACTGAAGTATGCCAGCATTGCCTCCCCCAAATGAAATCAGTCTGATTTCTAAACCTATGCACAGGAGAAATCCATGTGAAGTGGATGATGTTGGAAAAGTTCTTATGAATCAGAAAAATACACTGTATTATTATGTCAATAAAAAGTAGTAATTATTCTGGTTAGGTGATATGCCAGTCAAAGTACTAAATTTTGTTCTGACTTGATAGTGTCAGCCTTCAGTTATCTCCGTAAATGGTTGATGTGTCAAGTTTCTATGACCTTGCCATGGCCTTTAGTTGTGTGCTTCATGAAACTTGGGAAACTAAAATAGCATGACATTAAAGATCTTCCCCTTGCATGGATGGAGTCATATCTTAACAGAAAAAAAACAAAGGGCCACATTAGCAAATAATAGGACAGGAATAAGATTATATTTTAAGTGGGGAAACATTAAATATTGTGTGCTGCAAGGTTCATACTTTGCCCACTCGTCTTTCGGCCTGTATAAATTATTTATCTGGGACGTTGGATGACTATTCAAAACGTGTGATGTTTGCTGCAGTATTGATAAAGGGCCATATACACCCATAGCAGACACAACCAGGATAATAATGGAACAGGATTACAGCTGGTTCACAGCCAGCTGTTTAAACCTTTATCTTACAAAAATTCATGTTATGTAGTGGCAAATATGTAAAAATGAGTTGAAGGTACCAGAAATAGGAGATGAATGATCATGCATTGGATGAGGCTCTGTGTGTGAAGTTCATGAGCATGAGCATCCAGATGGATAATAAACTGAAGTGGCACCAGCGTGTGGGCAAATTAACCAAACAGCCCAGTTCTGCCTGCTTTGCACTAAGAAATCTCTCTGACTGTGTTGACTTGCAGACAGAATTGCTAGCATATTTTCACTTAGTTCTGTACTGTGGTACAACCTGCTGGGGAATTGCAAGTAGGGTAAAAAATACTCTACAGAAACGTGTGGTAATAATGCTGAGTAACGTTGATAACAAATGTCTTACCAACACTTCTTCAGGGACCTAGAGACTCTTACACTTACACACAAGTACATACATTTTTTGACTGTATATGTGGTTAATAACAAGAAGGAATTTAGGAAGAACTCAACAGTTTACACACAAAATACCAGAAGTAAAATTATTTTCATATAGATTATCCATCCCTCTTTAGGGCTCAGAATAGAGTTTCATATTCTGATGTGAAAGTGGACAATAGGCAGAAAATTAAAAATTTCCAAACATTTAATAACATAGTTAAAGCATACCTCATGAGAATATCTGGATTCAGGAATGTAAATTCTGCATAACTCTAATATTTGTGAGCCATGCCAGGAATGTCTGTGCCTGTTGGTATCAGAGAGGCAATGTGGCTGATGTTATCAGCAGCCAAGGAGGATGCATAAGTTGTCAGTTAGTGCAGAGGTTGATAAGCAGTCTGCCTGGGAATAAAGAAGTGAACACAGTGCTGCTTGGAGTGTGTTATGGAGGAGCCATTCTGTGTACTGCAGTCATGGAGGCGTGACTGCTGAGTGATGAGGGCAGTGTCAGTCTACAGGCACTTCTCACTGCCATGTACAGAGTATGATGGCCAGCTGGATGCTGTGGTCGTTATCTGCTTGTTTTGGTTCACCATGTGTTCGGTTCTGGTAGAGGCTATTTAGATTGTTTTCCTCTTCACTACTGTGGGACGGTACAGCAATGTGACGGGTATGTAAAGTGTAGTTCCTCAGCATTTGGGCAAAGTTGTTGGGCAAACATTATTGTTGGTCAGTATTTCGGTGATGTCACTTGACAGCAGTGTTGTTTTAAGCTGTCATTGTGGTTAATTACGACATTGCCCTTTTAGTTGTGTGTTTTCTGTCATGTTTTTGTCATCCATTGGGTTGAGTTAATGTTGCATCCTTGCATTAGCTTGTGACCTTGTTAAACTGTGTATATTAGCACATTGGCCTCTATTACATATGAGACGCTTTTTTTGAATGCCAGGATTCTTTCTCATTCATCCCATGTTTAAAATTCGTTTTAAGTTTGCTTGTCTTTTGCTTATATATATCTATAACCATATGTCTTTTAAATGATGCAGAGGACTGTGATGTTTTATTGAGATGTTAAGTTATGGAGATTTCCACTATTTGATTGCTTTTAAATACTTACTATACTGGTAGAGTCAATATTGAGTAATAGAAGGTTCAATGTATGTGAAAGCTATTGACCTAAAGTTACCACCATTTACTTAGGTAAGGTTTAGTGTGCCACCTGTGCCAAGATTATCTCAAGAATTCATCGTGTGCCAAGATAACTGATGTATATTTGTCATGTGTATTTTAAGAGAGTTTTGTGTCAAAAATTTATCTTTAAAGAAGTTACTAGCTACTGGTAAATGTCTTTTGTGATTCTTAAGGAGAAAGTACCACTAGTGTGAAGTTGCTGTTACTGTAACTTAAAAAACTTAAAATACATGTAACATTCATTGTTTTGAATTGGTCATCAGAATTCAGTCTTGTTATCACATTTGGTGAATGATTGTGCCTAAATAATATGTCTGAGTCTCTTTTTTTTATGCTGTGCCTAAAAGACTGCAGCCAAATATCTTTTACTGCCAGTTGAAAGATTTCTTATTGCCATATGTGATGAAATATATCTGGAGACTGAATTGTGTTATGACTATGGTTGGTTGGTAAGTTGGTTGGTTTAAAAGGGGGGAAAGGGACCAAACTGGTTGGTCATCAGTCCCATCGGCTATGGTGAAATTGCTCTTACAGTGGAGTGTAATGTTCAGATTCTGTTTTTAATTAATAAATAATGAATTGATATCTTTGCATTAAAATCATGAGCATGCTCCAATCCCCTGCATCTGTGGTCCTTAGATGAAAACAGCACCTGAATAGTACAGGTTGTCCCAGATATCTTTCCCTGATTACAAACATGCATAAGCCAAGAAAATATGACATATATCTTTTATCTTGAAGTGCAGGCAACATATTCAAGTTTTTTTGTACACATTGTAGTGTTTCGAGATATTTGTAAACATCCCAACACACCATTGGAAAGCTGTCGACAAGAGGTGCTCGTGAGTAAATTGAATAAGGATAAATGTAGTGGGAAAGGGAAACTGTGTTTTCCTTTCTTGTATGCAGTGAATATGGAGCAGTGGCGGAGCCGGCAAGAAGGGGACCAGTAAAAATAGGTATTACAATCACTGGTCATCTGGGAGACATTTGTGCCATGGTTCAGCAAGTGCATGAATCCAAGAGCCATGGAGTAAACGACACTCCAACAAGGGCGTGATGAACAATTGAAGAGTGGTAGTTTTTTTCTGGTTTTTCTCTCAGGCCCTACAGTATGCATGTACAGATGTTTGAATGTACGTGAGAGAGTGGTATTACCATAGCAATTGTTAGTTGTATTGTGAAAAGTAATAATGAAAATGTTCGGCAAAATATTGTCCTGTCATATCGGCCAGAGACGGAACTTCCCGCTAGTGCTGTTATAAGACCTAACACAAATCTTTCAAAATAAACATCAGCAGAGAAAGAAGGAAAGATACACCCCATATGGCAACCCTGGTAGATGCGAATGGAGAATGTACCAGCAAGTAACTGCAGAAAATTGATTTGAGTCAGAATTATGACTCCAAAGAGTAGAAGACAGAGAAGTTGTCCCCTAGCAACTAGCAATCAACAACAGAGCCTTATAATGCATGTAACAAGAAATCAAAAATAATTAAGAGCTTCTTTTGAATGAATTGTCTATGAAAGAATAGTAAACACATAATGAACTGAAAATATAATTTACTGTCGCAAATCTGAAACAGAAAGAAAGAAGAAGACAGTGCCAGCGGAAAGTGCACCCTATTACAAGCAATGAGTGCACGAAATTTGTTCAAAACTAAACGAAACTGGTTTGACTGGATAACCCATATGGTGGACGTCAATCAGACGGGAGTTATCAACACAGAGCGGTGAGCAGTTACGCGAATACGGGGTCAGTGGCAGCATGCAGCACAAGAGCAGACTTTGGCTTCAGCTTCAGTGCCGGCTTCAGCTATTTTACAACCAGCACACAGTTCACAGTTCAGCAGAAGGCTGAGCCATGAACATTTAAAAAGTAGAAACAATTCTGTGAATATAGGATTTAATGTTAATATTGTCAGTTGGTAATAAATAGTGCATGCCGATCACAAGAAAGATGGCAATGCAAAATGAGGAGTAAAGATTGATACTTGAAGGTATAATTAAATAACAAGCAGAGAAGGATAAGGAAGGATGGAAAGCAGAGCATGTAGAATTAATTAATTCCATCAAGGAACAGATTACTGAATCAATAGATAACATACTAAGCCATAAAACACAAGAGGTTAAAGCTAACTTAGAACCTAACTTTAATGCACAAATTAATAATCAAAACACTAAAATAACGGAAATAAATTCTGAAATAAATGAATTATGAGAATCAGTGCCAGTAGAGGTACAACAAGTGGTTAAACAAGTGTTAACAGAGGATTTACAAGAAAGTGTACATAGAATAACAACCCGATGGTGATCGGGCTATGTAGAGAATCTGAATTCCTGATTCCAACTGGTACGAGCTAGTATTTCAGACCCAAATAAGCATATCATGTCCGTACAGAAAAATACTGTAATGGGGACATCTGACGCTATAAAACATTTGGAAAAACATTTACAGTTATTCGTAGAACAAGAATTAAAAGACAAATCAGAAATAAATAATGACGAAGTCACTTCTGGGGAATGTACAATTAACAGTAAACAAGAACTTGATAGAATATGGGAAGCAATTGATGACAATAAAAAGAAATTAGAAAATAGTAAACCTGAAACTACAACAGGAGTAACTAAAGATGTAATAGAGAATTTACATATTCGAAATGCATTTAATTTAGCAAAGCAATTTCCAGAGTATAAACCAGACGGTGATGTACAACCAGTTTATTTTTCATGAGTGTTTACCAGATCTTTACCAAAAAATGTGGGATGACTTAAAGAAAATAGATTTAACATTAGGATATTTAATGTGAGATGCTGCGGTATGGGGAAATGCTCATGCAGAAGAATTTGTGTCTTGGAAAGACTTTAAGGAAAGCTTTAAGAGGAAGTCCTGGTCATCAAGTACTCAGTAAAAATTAATCTTATAGTTATTAGACCCTACTCCATACAATAATTTATGGGGCACACATAAAAAGTACATAGAATGGTATTTGACAAAATCAAAGTACTTAGATGATCCAATAGATGAAATGCGCTTAGTAAAATTACTCATTAGATGTTTACCATACCACACTTGATAAGGAATATTGTATGGAGCGTGGAAAACTGTGAACTAGTTATTAACATTTATTGAAGATTTACACACACTAAATACTGAAAGAAATGAAAATTATTCAGTGAATGACTGAAATACGGGGAATAGGAATAACAAATCCTTTCCTACTGCAGACAAAGGAATCCAGTTATCATAGAGTAAGCAATAACGAAACTGTTCACAGCAGGGAAAATGGTCTAAATTACAATAACCATAGAGGGGGAACAAATCAGACTGATAACATAAATTTATAGGGGAACCACTATTAAAATTCTTCAAAAGGCCAGAGGTAAAGCAGGAAGAAAGTGATAACTTAGACAAAATAGTGAAAATCAATTGCATAGATCAGCTGATAAAAGATTTCAAAATTACAATACATCATAAATTAACCCAACATTTGAAATAAATGATCTTGTGTAGGTAAAAGAAGAACAACATAGTTCTAATCTTAAAAAGGAAACACACAAATTTTTTTCTGAAATATGCAGGACCATTTAAGATCATGGATAGCCCACAACTGAAAGAAAACTATTTAATTGACCCATATACTGGTCAGGAGAAAGGTTTATAAAATGCCAACAAACTAAAGAAATGTAATGAAACTGTGCAATAAATAAACTTAAAAATTGCTGTGACTATAAAAATTGGGTGACAAATAGAAAGCTATGGTACAGGTACAGAAAATAGATTAATAGAAGAGAGCAGTAGAAACAGTAATGTTTTGAATTGGTAATCTAGCTGGAGCTTGGGTTTTAGGAAAAGAGAGAACAAGAGAAAGAATAGAGTGCAATTAAGAATACTTAGGTATATAGTGTCATCAATAGATGAGTTAAGATGTGAAGAAGGTAGTAAGCAAAAGACTTAACGCCTGAAATAGAATACAGACATGGAAGTCAAATGGGACCCTCACAGTAATAAGGGAGAAAGTAGACAGAAAAGTAATGGAAGATATAAATACGAGGGCAGTTCAATAAGTAATGCAACACATTTTTTTTCTCGACCAAATTTGGTTGAAAAAACCGGAAATTTCTTGTGGAATATTTTCAAACATTCCCGCTTTGTCTTGTATAGTTTCATTGACTTCTGACAGGTGGCAGCGCTGTACGGAGCTGTTAAAATGGCGTCTGTAACGAATGTGCGTTGCAAACAACGGGCAGTGATCGAGTTTCTTTTGGCGGAAAACCAGGGCATCTCAGATATTCATAGGCGCTTGCAGAATGTCTACGGTGATCTGGCAGTGGACAAAAGCACGGTGAGTCGTTGGGCAAAGCGTGTGTCATCATTGCCGCAAGGTCAAGCAAGACTGTCTGATCTCCCGCGTGCGGGCCGGCCGTGCACAGCTGTGACGCCTGCAATGGCAGAGCGTGCGAACACACTCGTTCGAGATGATCGACGGATCACCATCAAACAACTCAGTGCTCAACTTGACATCTCTGTTGGTAGTGCTGTCACAATTGTTCACCAGTTGGGATATTCAAAGGTTTGTTCCCGCTGGGTCCCTCGTTGTCTAACCGAACACCATAAAGAGCAAAGGAGAACCATCTGTGCGAAATTGCTTGCTCGTCATGTGGCTGAGGGTGACAATTTCTTGTCAAAGATTGTTACAGGCGATGAAACATGAGTTCATCACTTCGAACCTGAAACAAAACGGCAATCAATGGAGTGGCGCCACACCCACTCCCCTACCAAGAAAAAGTTTAAAGCCATACCCTCAGCCAGTAAAGTCATGGTTACAGTCTTCTGGGACGCTGAAGGGGTTATTCTGTTTGATGTCCTTCCCCATGGTCAAAACGATCAACTCTGAAGTGTATTGTGCTACTCTTCAGAAATTGAAGAAACGACTTGAGCGTGTTCGTAGGCACAAAAATCTGAACGAACTTCTCCTTCTTCATGACAACACAAGACCTCACACAAGTCTTCGCACCCAAGAGGAGCTCACAAAACTTCAGTCGACTGTTCTTCCTCATGCACCCTACAGCCCCGATCTCACACCGTCGGATTTCCATATGTTTGGCCCAATGAAGGACGCAATCCATGGGAGGCACTACGTGGATGATGAAGAAGTTATTGATGCAGTACGACATTGGCTCCGACATCGACCAGTGGAATGGTACGGTGCAGGCATGCAGGCCCTCATTTCAAGGTGACGTAAGGCCGTAGCATTGATTGGAGATTACGTTGAAAAATAGTGTTGTATAGCTAAAAGATTGGGGAATAACCTGGTGTATTTCAATGCTGAATAAAACAATCCCTGTTTCAGAAAAAAAATGTGTTGCATTACTTATTGAACTGCCCTCGTATATCTGAAGTATGGAATGTACTTTCTAGTAAGGAATGATGAATAAAAAAGGCAAATAGGTGGACCTAAGGAAGGCTGACCTATACTGTGTGGACAGGGGCACCAAGAAAGGGATTGACCTGTACCATAGTAGAATAGGAATTAATATGGGGCACTGCCACACTGAAGGAAATAGAAATATTTTACTGTACTGAGACACAAAAGTGGTCTTTGGGGGAAGTGAGGATAATATTTGTTAAAAGGATAATCCATAGATTATTCTTAAAATTGATTTTAAATAACAAGAGGTTTTCCTCAATGGTTTACAGTAAAGAGGTGAAAGTATTTGAGTGTAGTGGTGGAGACAATTCACACCACCACATTATTGCGTGCAAAGGCTTTGGAATACAAGTCTGTACTCTTGGAAGATGGGATATTAAGGAAGTTAAGTTCCCTAAAAAGAGAAGGCTTGGATGTCAATATAATGGAAACTGAGAAAGTTTATAGTCAGTATAGAAACGAAAGATGAGCTATCTATGTAAAGTAGGTTAATATTGCGTTACCTATTTAAAGAGGAGTAATATTATGATGTCTAAGTATATCAGAATAAATGTCTCACAAGTATTCAGTAGATAGATAGTAAAATTGAAAATGGTTAATTGGTTATGAAGTCAAGAGGATCACAAATAAAGGGTACTTAAGAATAACATTAATGACAAGTAATATGTTTGACTATGCATGTTCCTCAGATATTTTGGGTGATCTAGAAAAGATAACCATAGTATTAATGAAAGTAACAAGATATGAGAAATAATATTACAAGTATGAAAAAAATGAATGGATTCTGCCAAAAAGGAACAAAGTAGTTAAGTAATTAAGTGAACATAGTCACGAGTGATCATTAATGATTACAAAAGTTATGTTGGAGAGATTATGTAAATGCAGTTTAAATATGTAAGAGTAGGATAATAATAATAGAATTGTTAATAAAAATGTGTATGTAACTAGAGACTGAAGTATGAGATCTCTTGTCTGAGTGGTGGAAAGCCATTGACAAGAGATGCTCATGAGTAAATTGAATGGGAAATGGGAATTATGTGTTTTTCTTTCTTGTATGCAGTTAATGTGGAGCAGTGGTGGAGCCAGTGAGAAGGGGACCAGTAAAAATGGTATTACAACCACTGGTCATCCAGGAGTCATTTGTGCCATGGTGCAGCAAGGGCCTGAATCATTGAGCCATGGAGTAAACAACACACCAACAAGGGCGCAATGAACAATTGAAGAGTGGTAGTTGTTTTCTGGTTTTTCTCTCAAGTCCTACAGTATGCATATACGGACATTTGAATGTACTCAAGACAGAGGTATTACCATAACAATTGTTAGTTGTGTTGTGAAAAGTAATATTGAAAATGTTAGGCAAAATATACCCCCGTTTGCAAGAAGTGTGACTATTTATTTAGTAGCGCAATAGGGAGAATTTGCGGAAGCATTCCAGGGATCTTCACTGCAGTTTGATTGACAGGGAAGTGGCACAGAAGGATCTGGACTCTGAGAAGAGAGGATAAAGGTAATACTACTTTCATCTGGCGGTGTATTGGGGTTGACAAAACATTGCCCTGTTATATCAGCCAGGGATGTAACTTCCCGCCAGTGCTGTTATAAGACCCACCAAAAATCTTAGAAAATAAACTACAGCAGAAAAAGAAGGAAAAATACACCCCAATACACACACACACACACACACACACACACACACACACACACACACAAACACACGCAATTAATAAATTTTGACGTGTGTTCCTTTTGTTGCCATAAGGCTATGTAGGTGATATTCCAAGGATACCTATGTGTTGGTCAGCATTTTGTGAGGGATGGATGTTATGACATCAGTAGTTCTGTGCCATAATTCTGCAATGTCATTCACTGGTGTTTGGTAAACCTGGTCCTTGACATATCCCCGAAGAAAGAACATCAGTAATTCTGTGCCATAAAGCTGTAATTCCATTAATGGGTGTTTGGCAAACCTTATCGTTGACATAGCCCCGAAGGAAGAAATCCAGTGGTGTTATGTCCTGTGATTGTAGAGACCAATTGATAGGACCATCACACCCAGTCCATCTGCCTGGAAATGTTGTACCAAAATAGGCACAAACATCTAACCCCCAGTGAGGTGGCACACCATCTTGTTAATATCCTGAATTTGAGGTGCAACAAATAACTGCAAAATACCAAGATAGGTACTGATTATATGAATACATGGTGTCCGTCCTTCCAGAAATGTCTGAAAGAACAGACATCCTGCCTTCACATAACTGATTTGCCTGAGTGGGCTGTGAATCCACCACCTTCTGTGTGGATGCACAATTATGCCCGGCCTCATGTGGAAATCTCAAAGTAGCAGGCATGGAGAGCATGGATGGGGACTGCGAATAGGTAGTGCTCAGTGGATGTGGGTCAGCCAAGGGGTATCAGCACAACTGCAATAAGCACTGGATGGTGCAGTGGTTAACACAACTGCCTATTAAGCAGAAGATCTTGGGTTTGAATCCTGGTCTGGCTCCCAATTTCACTCATTGACACTGGTTCAACATAAAGTCCTGATGCCGCTGACATCAGTAGTTCCTCCCATTTCTTTTCCTTTCTCCCCCATACATCTTAAATTTACATAAGATTGGTGTTGGCTGTGATTGTCATTTCACTGAAGAAAAACAGTCTTATGATTTTATTGTGCATAAGACTGCACCACACATTCAGCTGAGGGTTGTCTCTGACAGCAGTGTGGGGATTCTTAGACCCCCAGATCCTAGCACTGTGTTAGTTGACTATGTTGTTCAAATGAAATGTGACCTCATTTGAGAAAAGGACACATTTCTGATAGTCATCATCTTCCTCAATCTCAGCCAACATGACAACAGCAAAGTCATAATGAGCACTGCAGTCTGTTGGTTGGAGGGACTGCACAATCTGAACTTTGTACATGTAGAAAAGGAGTAGTTTGTATAGAATGTGGTGCACTGATGCCTTAGGAATCTGCAACTCACATTAAACTTCACAGACTGACTTCTCAGGACTTCTCATGAAAGCGTCTCTCACTGTCTGAATTGTCTGCACACTGACTATCCTAAGGAGATCACAGACACTCCCTGTTTCCTTAAACTTTGCATATCACATTTTCTTGTTTTTGACACCTAGTGGCTGTCTATTGTATGCCATCTGGAATTTTCTCTGGACTGTTTTTGGTGAATGTGTCTTGTGGTACCAGAGGACATTTAGGGCTTTCTCCTGGTTTGAGTACAGATGATTTGTTTTGTCACTGTGCCCTGTAACAAACAAAGTGATAGTAAGTACATATGTACAAAAAAACTTCAGTATGTCACATGAAATTCCAGGTAATAATATTTGTCTACGAATCATATTTTAGCCTTATGAATGTTTGTAGCAAGGGAAAAACTTTTGGACCACCTGGTGTAAGTGGACCAGCAGTGGCTTTTTTCAAAAAAGATATTTTTCTCCTAACATAAAGTGATCTAGAAGTAATTACTTTCATTTTCAGTTTGAGTAGATTAGCATTAGTCATAATTTCTTCTCATATGCTTCGCAGAAGTAGCCAGCAGTGGCTGTTTCTGCCTACTAATGTATAGTTTGGCTTGTTCCAATTTACTGAGGGCTCTTCTTCATGATAGGATATATAGAATTTGATGAGTGATTGACTGAAATGAATGAATGATAAGGGAAGTGCACACCACCAAGAAGTGTTGAAGGAACTGTTTGACAAAAATGTCAAGTTGTGGTCTGATATGAGGATCACCTGTGACTTGTTACGAGTTTAAAATGAGACCTATATTCTGTACACATCATGATACTGAACAAAAGTTGTCATTCATACTTGATATGACAGAAGTAATGTTTTGAGATACAACTTGGCACTATCTGCATAAAAGTAGTAGTTATTGTACAAGAATGTAGTGCAGATGAAATATCATACATATGAATAAAAGGAAAATTAATGAACCAAGCACTGAACCCTGCATGTCTCCAGAGAGCATGAGTATCCATGATGACTCTCCTAACCCAATCAACAGTGATAAAAGCCTTTCTGAAACCAAGAAGTATTAATTTGTCCATGGCAATCTTTATGTTGTCATTCACTTGGATCAATGGAGTTGTTGTGCTACATGGTGTTCTGGAAAAATTCGGTTCATATTTATTGTGGATATTATTTGCTTAACATAATCCGTCCACTGCTCATGATCAATGTACTCCAAGGCTTTAGAAACTGTGAGTAATATGCTGATAGGCCTGTTGTTGTCTGGTTGTTTTGTGTGATCTTTTTGGGTATTGGCTGTGTTAGGCTGTGCTTTCAGTCAGCAGGATATATACTAATAAGAAGAGATTGAAAATGTCTGTGAGACTGGAACTGTAATATCAGCAAAACTTTTTATCATATCTGTCCTTAATCTGTCATTCCTACTATCCCAGAAGAGATTCTCTCAATTGCTTTATACACTGTGTTTGTAGAAAAATGTTTCAAGAAAACATTGCTGTAAAGAAATTGCTATTTTGTGACATAATAATTTATTGCAACTTGAGAGATAAGTGCTGGTGAGAAAAGCTGTTTAATACATGTGCAGAGCTTAAAAAACAGCTTCAGATTTCGCCTTTCATATACTGAAACTGCACAGTTTTCCTACATTGCTGTCAGATTCAATGTGCTGTGTAAGATCAGGCATTCCTGATTTTGGAATTGCACGCTTTTGGGTTAAATCAGACAATGGAAACTCCTGGTAGGGATATCAGCAGTTCAGGAAAAGACAGACTACTACTTACCTTGAAGGTGATATGTTTAAGTTGCACAAGGGCACAATTAAAAGACACACATAAGCTTTCAGCCATAGCCTTCACAAGAAAAAGAGAAACACAAGCAAGCACACCTCAGGCACACATGACCACCAACTCCAGAAGCCAACTCAACTTGGGTTAGCTTTTCTTTGCTGCTTATTGTATACTTCAAGATATTCCTGTGTTAGATTTTGCTTGAATCTTCTATGTATAAAGTCTCATGTATTTATTAACAGCCAGAGTTCCATAGTTAGTTATGTAGCTGAAGTTCTCTCTACTTTAACAGAACTTTGAGGGGAAGCTTTTCATAATGTGCAGGAAGTTTACAACTAAATTCCTAGTTTTCCATCTAATGTTGGCTCATTGCTCATATCATGCCTGGGACTGTCTGAATAGTTCATTTGTAGGCATCATGATTAACGTATTTTAAGTTCCTGTACATTATTGGGTTATATTTTAGAATAACACATCACGGGCAGAAAGGTCTGTATTCTAAGTCTACCTGGTGCAAATCACTTTGCTTGGCCTCTTTTTTGCGATTACATTTGTTAAGATGTAACCCAATGGTGGGTGATGGTTGGGATCCAGAGGTACAACAGTGGAACAGTCTCCTTAAATGTTAGCAGAACAAAATTTCACATGCAAATTTATATATGTATCTCTCATAATCATCATTGCTCCTATTACAACACCAATGAGAACAAAGCTGATTGGTGGGAGGATACTGTGCTAGTTTTGGGTGTTGAGAAACAAGATCACTGTTTGTCTCTAGCCATTTGCCTCTGATATACTTACTGTTTTTGTTTTTAGTTCCTAGCAAATGTATACACCTGAAAAGGTTGTATAACTCATCAAAATGAGCTGTTTATGATTGCAAGCTGGCTCAAGTGACAAGCAGCACTCCAGTATATTCCGGAGTCATGGCCTGAAGACTGTCCTATGAGATCTGTTCAAAAAATTCTGGAACTTTGCCCACAAATTTTTCTACACTTACATTTTACTTATTGTGCATGCTCTTCTTCGAAACACTCTCCTCCATAATTGATATACTGCTCCCAGTGCTGTTTCTGCTTCCAGAAACAGTCTTGGTACATCTCTTGCTAGATCACATAAGTGCCATCTGTGAATTTTACACCATAGGGTTACATTTTAACAGATATAATTACACAAAAAAAGTGATCAAGCAAAGTGATTTGCACCAGGAAGACTTAGAATACAGGCCTTTCTGCCCATGGTGTGTTATTCTAAAATGTTGTTGTGGTCTTCAGTCCTGAGACTGGTTTGATGCAGCTCCCCATGCTACTCTATCCTGTGCAAACCTCTTCATCTCCCAGTACCTACTGCAGCCTACATCCTTCTGAATCTGCTTAGTGTATTCATCTCTTGGTTTCCCTCTATGATTTATACCCTCCACACTGCCCTCCAGTACTAGATTTGTGATCCCTTGATGCCTCAGAACATGTCCTACCAACCGATCCCTTCTTCTAGTCAAGTTGTGCCACAGACTCCTCTTCTCCCCAATTCTATTCAATACCTCCTCGTTAGTTATGTGATCTACCCATCTAATCTTCAGCATTCTTCTGTAGCACCACATTTTGAAAGCTTCTATTCTCTTCTTGTCCAAACTATTTATCGTCCATGTTTCACTTCCATACATGGCTACACTCCATATAAATGCTGTCAGAGACGACTTCCTGACACTTAAATCTATACTCGATGTTAACAAATTTCTCTTCTTCAGGAACGCTTTCCTTGCAATTGCCAGTCTACATTTTGTATCCTCTCTACTTTGACCATCATCAGTTATTTTGCTCCCCAAATAGCAAAACTCCTTTACTACTTTAAGTGTCTCATTTCCTAATCTAATTCCCTCAGCATCACCTGACTTAATTCAACTACATTCCATTATCCTTGTTTTGCTTTTGTGGATGTTCATCTTATACCCTCCATTTAAGACACTGTCCATTCCATTCAACTGCTCTTCCAAGTCCTTTGCTGTCTCTGACAGAATTACAATGTCATCGGCGAACCTCAAAGTTTTTATTTCTTCTCCATGGATTTTAACGCCTACTCCGAACTTTTCTTTTGTTTCCTTTACTGCTTGCTCAATATACAGATTGAATAGCATTGGGGAGAGGCTACAACCCTGTCTCACTCCCTTCCCAACCACTGCTTCCCTTTCATGTCCCTCAACTCTTATAACTGCCATCTGGTTTCTGTACAAATTGTAAATAGCCTTTTGCTCCTTGTATTTTACCCCTGCCACCTTGAGAATTTGAAAGAGAGTATTCCAGTCAACATTGTCAAAAGCTTTCTCTAAGTCTACAAATGCTAGAAATGTAGGTTTACCTTTCCTTAATCTTTCTTCTAAGATAAGTTGTAGAGTCGTATTGCCTCACGTGTTCCAACATTTCTGTAGAATCCAAACTGATCTTCCCCGAGGTCGGCTTCTACCAGTTTTTCCATTTGTCTGTAAAGAATTCATGTTAGTATTTTGCAGCTGTGACTTATTAAACTGATAGTTAGGTAATTTTCACATCTGTCAATAACTGCTTTCTTTGGGATTGGAATTATTATATTCTTCTTGAAGCCTGAGGGAACTTCACCTGTCTCATACATCTTGCTCACCAGATGGTAGAGTTTTGTCAGGACTGGCTCTCCCTAGGCTGTCAGTAGTTCTAACGGAATGCTGTCTACTCCTGGGGCCTTGTTTCAACTCAGGTCTTTCAGTGCTCTGTCAAACTCTTCACGCAGTATCATATCTCCCGCTTCATCTTCATCTACCTCCTCTTCCATTTCCATAATATTGTCCTCACAAACATCGCCCCTGTATAGACCCTCTATATACTCCTTCCACCTTTCTGCTTTCCCTTCTTTGCTTAGAACTGGGTTTCCACCTGAGCTCTTGATATTCATGCAAGTGGTTCTCTTTTCTCCAAAGGTCTCTTTAATTTTCCTGTAGGCAGTGTCTATCTTACCCCTCATGAGATAAGCCTCTACATCCTTACATTTGTCCTCTAGCCATCCCTGCTTAGCCATTTTGCACTTCCTGTTGATCTCATTTTTGAGACATTTGTATTCCTTTTTGCCTGCTTCACTTGCTGCATTTTTGTATTTTCTCCTTTCATCAATTAAATTCAGTATCTCTGCTGCTTCCCAAGGATTTCTACTAGCCCTCATCTTTTTACCTACTTGATCCTCTGCTGCCTTCACTATTTCATTCCTCAAAGCTATCCATTCTTCTTCTACTGTATTTCTTTCCCCTATTCCTGTCAATTGTTCCCTTATGCTGTCCCTGAAACTCTGTTCAACCTCTGGTTCTTTCAGTTTATCTGGGTCCCATCTCCTTAAATTCCCACCTTTTTGCAGTTTCTTCAGTTTTAATCTACAGTTCATAACCAATAGATTATGGTCAGAGTCCACATCTGCCCCTGGAAATGTCTTACAATTTAAAATCTGGTTCCTAAATCTCTGTCTTACCATTATATAATCTATCTGATACCTTTTAGTATCTCCAGGGTTCTTCCATGTATACAACCTTCTTTCATGATTCTTGAACCAAGTGTTAGCTATGATTAAGCTATGCTCTGTGCAAAATTTACCAGCGGCTTCTTCTTTCATTTCTTAGCCCCAATCTATATTCACCTACTACGTTTCCTTCTCTTCCTTTTCCTACTCTCGAATTCCAGTCACCCATGACTATTAAATTTTCATCTCCCTTCACTACCTGAATAATTTCTTTTATCTCATTATACATTTCATCAACTTCTTCATCATCTGCAGAGCTAGTTGGCACATAAAGTTGTACTACTGTGGTAGGCGTGGGCTTTGTGTCTATCTTGGCTACAATAATTCTTTCACTATGCTGGTTGTAGTAGCTTACCCGTACTCCTATTTTTTTATTCATTATTAAACCTACTCCTGCATTACCCCTATCTGATTTTGTATTTATAACCCTGTATTCACCTGACCAAAAGTCTTGTTCCTCCTGCCACCGAACTTCACTAATTCCCACTATATCTAACTTTAATCTATCCATTTCCCTTTTTAAATTTAACCTACCTGCCCGATTAAGTGATCTGACATTCCACGCTCCAATCCATAGAATGTCAGTTTTCTTTCTCCTGATAACAATGTCCTCTTGAGTAGTCCCTGCCCGGAGATCTGAATGGGGGACTATTTTACCTCTGGAATATTTTACCCAAGAGGACGCCATCAGCATTTAATCATACAGTAAAGCTGCATGCCCTCGGGAAAAATTACAGCTGTAGTTTCCCTTTGCTTTCAGCCGTTTGCAGTACCAAAACAGCAAGGCCGTTTTGGTTAGTGTTACAGTACCAGATCAGTCAATCATTCAGACTGTTGCCCCTGCAACTACTGGAAAGGCCACTGCCCCTCTTCAGGAACCACACGTTTGTCTGGCCTCTCAACAGATACCCCTCCGTTGTGGTTGCACCTATGGTATGGCTATCTGCATCGTTGAGGCATGCAAGCCTCCCCACCAGCGGCAAGAGCCATGGTTCATGGGGGGGGGGGGGGGGGGGTATTCTAAAATATAAACCAATAATATACAGGAACTTAAAATAGGTTAATCGTGATGCCTACAAAAGAATTATTCAGAAATCTTGTCTATCATTGCAAATGTTCATTCTTTCAATGTGGTTTTCAACTTTGGAAGTAAAAAATGTCCACAGGGGTGAGGTTTGGAGAGTATGAGGCAGCACAGTGATTTCAGTTTTTGTGCAGTAGTCACACACCAACAGGGATAGATGTGCAGGTGCGTTATCGTGATGCAAGACCCATGAATGGTCTCATCACATTTCATGCCATTTCCTTCTCACATTTTCTTGCAGGCATCACAACATGTCCCAATAGTAATGTTGATTAACAATTTGTCCCTGTGGTACAAGTTTGTGATGAAATAATTCTTCAAAAACAAAGACAACTATCAGCATGGCTTTGACATTTGAGCTGACCTGATGGGCTTTTTTTGGTCTTGGAGAACCTTCCCTGACTCCTTGTGTAGATTGAACCTTGGTCTCAACATCATAACCACAGATGCACATCTCATCACTAGTTATGATTCTCTTAAGGAATATCTTGTTCTCATTTGCTTGATCCGAAAGCTTTTCACAGATTGTGAGATGAAGCTCTTTCTGGTCTTGACTCGTGAGCCATGGGACGAACTTGGCAGCAACATGATGCATTCCAAGATGCTGGTCTGGGTGACATGGCATGATCCAAGGGAAATGTTACATTCCTCTGCAATCTCTCGGACAGTCAATCTTTGAGTGGCATGCATAATTTTGTTGACATTCCTGACGTGCGTCATCATAGATGTCGAAGGGCATCCTGAATGAGGGTCATCTTTAACTACCATCTGGCCATTTTTAATCTGTGTGAACTATTTGTAATACTAAGTACAACTTAAGCAATCATCACCATAGACTTCCTGCATCATTTGGTGTGTCTCTGTAAAGGTTTTCTTGAGTTCCATGCAAAATTTAATGCAGACGCTTTGCTCCTGTAACTCTTCCATTTCGAAATTCACAAACTGTGCAACACAATGTTCTACTCAATACAGTACTGAACAATAACTAACAAACATACAACAATGAAACTTTCACCAGTTACACACTAAACACAGACATGTGCACGGATGCAAACTGGATTTTGCTTCAACTCACCATTAGTGTGAAATTATGAATATTCCGGAATTTTTTGAACAGATCTCATATGCCATCCCTGTCTGCTGTCCAGAAGGGGCGCAGTGACTTACACTCACTACAACAGACCTTCTTAAGAGGTGCCCATAGTCTATAACATGAGCATCATCACATTTGATGTAAGATGGACTGGCTAATAGAAAATATCAAGGAGTGAACTGTTCATTGATAAGGAGTGATTCTCAGCAAGGAATGCTTCCAATAGCCTGCATTTTACTCTGTGGCAGCTGTCAATGTCACATTTACCTGCATGTGAAGGTTCTCAAACATGATTTTGAAGAACAAATCATTGCACAAGTTGGTATTGCTTTAGTTTTTTGGTGTCTGTGGACAGTTTAATTGCTAGAGTGGCGAACTGTTTTTTTATATTCGCCCCTAGGACTTTCTTGGAGACTTGGTGCTATTATGACCAAGAGAATATTTGCCTATGAAAGGCAAAGGTCCTGAGTTTGAGTCTCAATCTGGTCCACAGTTTTAATCTGCCAGGATTAGCAAAATGATTTTACCTATTTAACATTAACTTATTCATAATTGGATTTGGAATTATGTTATTAACAATAATTCAATGAAGATGAGATGTATATCAGTGCACACTCCACTCCAGAGTAAAAATTTCATTCTGATGCCAAATTATCTCTTGGGTTTTATACATGACTACTGCCATCACTATTTCAATGACTGCTTGCACAATGAGGACAGCACATCATCACTTTGCTGCACTGACCTGGGACCAGGCGAGTCCCTGAAGCAGTATTTCATCTGTCACCAGTGTCCTCGCATCTGCACTGCCTGTGTCACTGCTGCCAGTTCATGATTTCCCCTTTATAATTCAGTTGGAACTTATGATATACCATTGAATTCAAAGCTTATGACACTGTTGTAATATGGTACATGTTCAGTGAGCAGCAGAGCTTCTTTACAACACCTTAAACAGTGTTAAGAGCTCATGAGCTGAAGAATTGCATATCACTCAGCAACTGCCATCAGAGTAGTAAATTACTAATAGAAGCCATTTAGTATAATTAAGGAGGCAGCAGTTTTATCCAAAGTAGTGGTTTCTTTCTAATTACTTAATTAAATCCATCTGGCATAAACATAATTCACATTAATGATAGTTTATTAATAATAAGAATATAATAGAGGGAAACATTCCAAAGATATATTTATTAATAATAAAGTATACATACACTACCCCCCCCCCCCCCCCCAACCCCCCAACCACTGCATGAACCACGGACCTGGCAGGAGGACCAGGACTTCTGGTCAGGTGAATGTTGTTGTTGTTGTGGTCTTCAGTCCTGAGACAGGTTTGATGCAGCTCTCCATGCTACCCTATTCTGTGCAAGTTTCTTCATCTCCCAGTACCTACTGCAACCTACATCCTTCTGAATCTGCTTAGTGTATTCATCTCTTGGTCTCCCTCTATGATTTTTACCCTCCACACTGCCCTCCAATGCTAAATTTGTGATCACTTGATGCCTCAGAAGATGTCCTACCAACCGGTCCCTTCTTCTCGTCAAGTTGTGCCACAGACTCCTCTTCTCCCCAATTCTATTCAATACCTCCTCATTAGTTATGTGATCTACCCATCTAATCTTCAGCATTCTTCTGTAGCACCACATTTCGAAAGCTTCTATTCTCTTCCTGTCCAAACTATTTATCGTCCATGTTTCACTTCCATACATGGCTACACTCCATATAAATGCTGTCAGAGACGACTTCCTGACACTTAAATCTATACTCGATGTTAACAAATTTCTCTTCTTCAGGAACGCTTTCCTTGCAATTGCCAGTCTACATTTTGTATCCTCTCTACTTTGACCATCATCAGTTATTTTGCTCCCCAAATAGCAAAACTCCTTTACTACTTTAAGTGTCTCATTTCCTAATCTAATACCCTCAGCATCACCTGGCTTAATTCAACTACATTCCATTATCCTCGTTTTGCTTTTGTTTATGTTCATCTTATATCCTCCTTTCAAGACACTGTCCATTCCGTTCAACTACTCTTACAAGTCCTTTGCTGCCTCTGACAGTATAACAATGTCATCGGCGAACCTCAAAGTTTTTATTTCTTCTCCATGGATTTTAATACCTACTCCAAATTTTTCTTTTGTTTCCTTTACTGCTTGCTCAGTATACAGATAGAATAACATTGGGGAGAGGCTACAACCCTGTCTCACTCCCTTCCCAACCACTGCTTCCCTTTCATACCCCTCGACTCTTATAACTGCCATCTGGTTTCTGTACAAATTGTAAGTAGCCTTTCGCTCCCTGTATTTTACCCCTGCCACCTTTAGAATTTGAAAGAGAGTGTTCCAGTCAACATTGTCAAAAGCTTTCTCTAAGTCTACAAATGCTAGAAACGTAGGTTTGCCTTTCCTTAATCTTTCTTCTAAGATAAGTCGTAAGGTCAGTATTGCCTCACATGTTCCAATATTTCTATGGAATCCAAACTGATCTTCCCCGATGTCGGCTTCTACCAGTTTTTCCATTTGTCTGTAAAGAATTCGTGTTAGTATTTTGCAGCTGTGACTTATTAAACTGATAGTTCGGTAATTTTCACATCTGTCAACACCTGCTTTCTTTGGGATTGGAATTATTATATTCTTCTTGAAGCCTGAGGGTACTTCACCTGTCTCATACATCTTGCTCACCAGATGGTAGAGTTTTGTCAGGACTGGCTCTCCCGAGGCCGTCAGTAGTTCTAATGGAATGTTGTCTACTCCTGGGGTCTTGTTTCGACTCAGGTCTTTCAGTGCTCTGTCAAACTCTATTTCTATAATATTGTCCTCAAGTACATCGCCCTTGTATAGACCCTCTATATACTCCTTCCATCTTTCTGCTTTCCCTTCTTTGGTTAGAACTGGGTTTCCATCTGAGCTCTTGATATTCATACAAGTGGTTCTCTTTTCTCCAAAGGTCAGGTGAATAAGGGATTATAAATACAAAATCAAATAGGGGTAATGCAGGAGTAGGTTTAGTAATGAATAAAAAATAGGAATGTGGACAAGCTAGTATGAACAGCATAGTGAACACATTATTGTAGCCAATGTAGACACGAAGCCTACGCCAACCACAGTAGTACAAGATTATATGTCAACTAGATCTGCAGATGAGTTGGAGATTGAGGAAATATATGATGAGATAAAAGAAATTATTTGTATAGTTAAGGGAGACAAAAATTTAATAGTCATGAGGACTAGAATTTGATAGCAGGAAAAGGAAAAGAAGGAAAAGTAGTAGGTGAATATGGAATGGGGGAAAAGAATGTAAGAGCAAGCTGCTTGGTAGCATTCCGCTCAGAGCGTAATTTAATCACAACTGACACTTGATTTCAGAATCATGACAGAAGGTTGTGTATGTGGAAGAGCCCTAGAGACACTGGAACATTTCAGATTGATTATATAATGGCAAAACACGAGATTTTAGGCCCAGGTTTTAAATTGTAAGACATCTCGAGGGGTAGATGTGGACTCTGACCACAATTTCTTGGTTGTAAATAGCAGATTAAAACTGAAGAAACTGCAAAAAGGCAGGAATTTAAGGATGGGACCTGGATAAACTGAAAAAAAGCAGATGTTGTAGAGGATTTCAGAGGTACCATTAGGGAATGATTGACAAGGACAGGGGAAAGGCATATTAAAGAAGAAGAATGTGTAGCTTTGAGAGAAGAAATAGTAAAGGCAGCAGAGGATCAAGTAGCTAAAAAGATGAGGGCTAGTAGAAATCCTTGGTTAACACAAGAGATATTGGATTTAATCAATGAAAGGAGAAAATATAAAAATATGATAAATGAAGTGGGCGAAAGGGAGTACAAATATTTAAAAAATGAGATCGTCTCCTGGAAGTGCAAAATGTCCGAGCAGGAATGGCTAGAGCATAAATTTAAAGGTGTAGAAGCTGATATCATTAGAGGTAAGATAGATGTTGCCTACAGGAAAATTAAAGAGACCCTTGGAGGAAAGAGAACCACCTGTATGAATATCAAGAGCTCAGATGAAGAACTAGTCTTAAGCAAAGAAGGGAAAAGCAGAAAGATGGAAGGTGTATATAGAGGGTCCACACAAGGGAGATGTACTTGAGAATAGTATTAAGGAAATGGAAGAGGACGTAGGTGAAAAGGGAGATATGATACTGTGTGAAGAATTTGATGAAGCACTGAAAAATGTAAGTCAAAGCAAGGTGCCTGGAGTAGACAACATTCTGTTAGAGCTACTGATAGCCTTGGGAGAGCCAGCCATGACAATACACTTCCATGTGGTGAGTAACATGCATGAGACAGGCAAAATACCCTCAGACTTCAAGAAGAATGTAATAATTCCAGTTCCAAGGAAAGCAGGTGCTGACATGCAAAAATTACCGAACTGTCAGTTTAATAAGTCATGACCACAAAATACTAACATGAATTCTTTATAGAAGAATAGAAAAACTGGTAGAAGCCGACCTCAGTGAAGATCAGTTTGGAGTCTGGAGAAATGCAGGAACACAAGAGACAAAACTGACCTATGACTTATCATGGAAGATAGGCTAATCAAAGATAAATCTATGTTTATAGCATTTGTAGACTCAAAGGAAGCTTTTGATAATATTGATGGGAATACTCTCTTTTAAAGTCTAAAGGTGGCAGGGGCAAAATAAAGGGAGTGAAAGGCTATTTACAATTTGTACAGAAACCAGATGGCAGTTATAAGACTTGAGGGGCATGAAAGGGAAGCAGTGGTTGGGAAGGGAGTGAGACAGGGTTGTAGCCTCTCCCCGATGCTATTCAATCTGTATATTGGGCAAGCAGTAAAGGAAACAAAAGAAAAATTTGGAGTAGGAATTAAAGTTCAGGGAGAAGAAATAAAAACTTTGAGGTTTGTCAATGAAATTGTAATTCTGTCACAGACAACAAAAGACTTGAAAGAGCAGTTGAACAGAGTGGATGGTGTCTTGAAAGGAAGATTTGACTTGAACATCAACAAAAGCAAAATGAGGATAATGGAATGTAGCTGAATTAAATCAGATGCTGCTGATTAGAAAATGAGACACTTAAAGCAGTAGATGAGTTTTGCTAGTTGGGAAGCAAAATAACTGATGATGGTAGGAGTATGGAGGATATAAAATGTAGACTGGCAATGGCAAGAAAAGCGTTTCTGAAGAAGAGAAATTTGTTAACGTTTATTATAGATTTAAGTATCAGAAAGTCCTTTTTGAAGTATTTGTATGGAATGTAGCCTTGTGTGGAAGTGAAACATGGCTGATAAACAATTTAGACAAGAAGAGAATAGAATCTTTTGAAATGTGGTGCTACAGAAGAATGTTGAAGATTAGATGGGTAGATGATGCTACTAATGAGGAGGTACTGAATAGAATTGGGAAGAAGAGAAATTTGTGGTACAACCTGACTAGAAGAAGTGATCAGTTGGTAGGACACATTCTGAGGCATCAAAGGACACCAATTTAGAACTGGAGGGAAGCATTGGGGGGGGGGGGGGTAAAATCATAGAGGAAGACCAAGAGATGAATACAGTAAGCACACTCAGAAGGATGTAGGTTGCAGTAGTTACTCAGAGATGAAGAAGTGTGCACAGGATATAATGGCATGGAGAACTGCATCAAATCAGTCTTTAGACTGAAGAACACACCAACAACAACATACACTGATGAGCCAACACATTATGACCACTGCCAATCACAAGTCTAAACACCACCTGGTGGTGGTGCAGGCACATGATGCAGTAAGGAAAATGTGTAAACAGAGCAGAGACAAATGGAGAATCACTCTAGCAATGATATGGAATGCACTGAGATGACAGATTTTAAAAAAGGACAGATTATTGTGGCATGAAGCCTAGGAATGAACATCTTAGAAATAGCACAGCCAGTCAGCTGTTCAGATACTACTGTCATGAGCATGTATGGAAAGTGGTTGAAGAATGGTGAAACTCTGAGTAGATGACAAGTTGTTGGACATCCAAGCCTCATCATGGAATGTGGGTGTTGGAGACTGGCCTGCTCTGTAATGTAGGACAGGCAGATAACAGAATTCAGTGCTGGTGATGGCACAAGTGTCTCAGAGCACACATTCAGCTCACATTATTTAACTTTGGGCTCTGCACCAGACGACCCTCTGTGTTCCCCAGTTGACCCAACAAAACTGTTAGTTATGATTGCATTGAGATTGGACCAGGAATCATTGGAATCATATTGCCTGGTCAGATGCATTGTCATTATTGTTACACAAAGTTGACAGCCGTTTCTGAATATGCCACTATCTAGGCAAATGGAACATACACTATGTGATCAAAAGTATCTGAACACCTGGCTGAAAATGACTTAAAAGTTCATGGTGCCCTCCATTGGTAATGCTGGAATTCAGTATGGTGTTCGCCCACCCTTGATGACAGCATCCACTCTCATAGGTGTACATTCAGTCAGGTGCTGGACGGTTTCTTGGGGAATGGTAGCTCATTATTCATGGAGTGCTGCACTGAGGAGAGGTATTGATGTTGGTCAGTTAGGCCTGACACAAAGTCGGCTTTCCAAAACATCCCAAAGCTGTTCTATAGGATTCGGGTCAGGACTCTGTGCAGGCCAGTCCATTACAGGGATGTCATTGTCATGTAACCATTCTGCCACAGGCCGTGCGTTATGAACAGCTGCTTGATCATGTTGAAAGATGCTATCACCATCCCTGAATTGCTCTTCAATGGTGGGAAACAAGAAGGTGCTTAAAACAGCAATGTAGGTCTGTGCTGTGATAGTTCCATGCAAAACAACAAGGGTTGCAAGCCCCCTCCATGAAAAACATGACCACACCATAACACCGATGCCTCCGAATTTTGCTGTTTGCACTGCACATGCTGGCAGATGATGGTCACCGGGCATTCACCATACCCACACCCTGCCATTGGATTGCCACATCGTGTACTGTGATTCATCACTCCATACGATGTTTTTCCACTGTTCAATCGTCCAATGTTTACACTCCTTACACCGAGCAAGGCGTCATTTGCCATTTACCAGCATGATGTGTGGCTTATGAGCAGCTGCTTGACCATGAAACCCAAATTTTCTCACCTCCCACATAACTGTCATAGTACTTGTTGTGGATCCTGATGCAGCTTGGAATTCCAGTGTGATGGTCTGGACAGATGTCTGCCTGTTACACAATACAACCCACTTCAACTGTTGGCGGTCTTAGTCAGTCAATACACAAGATCAGCCTGTACGCTTTTGTGCTGTACGTGTCCACTTCACTATCACATCCGAAACAGTGGACCTAGGGATGTTTAGGAGTGTGGAAATCTTGCATACAGACATATGACACAAGTGACACCCAACCATCTGACCACGTTTGAAGTCCATGAGTTCCACGGAGTGCCCCATTCTGCTCTCTCATGTCTAATGACTATTGAGGTTTCCATTCTGGAAACATCCCCCAGGCTGTGGCTAAGCCATGTCTCCACAGTATCCTTTCTTTCAGGAGTGCTAGTTCTGCAAGGTTCGCAGGAGAGCTTCTGTAAAGTTTGGAAGGTAGGACACGAGATACTGGCAGAAGTAAAGCTGTGAAGACTGAAGACTGGGCGTGAGTCGTGCTTCGGTAGCTCAGATGGTAGAGCACTTGCCCGCGAAAGGCAAAGGTCCCGAGTTCGAGTCTCGGATGGGCACACAGTTTTAATCTGCCAGGAAGTTTCACTATTGAGGTTGCTGATATGGAGTACCTAGCAGTAGGTGGCAGCACAATGCACCTAATATGAAAAAGTATGTTTTTGAGGGTGTCTGGATACATTTGATCACACAGTATACACTGCCCGTGAATTAATACTGGTGGGGTTAGTGTTATGCTGTAGGGGACATTCACTGACCCTTCCAAGGGATGTGCGGTAGTAATGAAAAGCACTAGATCACCTGTGGACTATGTGAACATTGTTCCTGACCACCTGCACCCCTTCATACTTGATGTCTTTGCTGACACCGTCTGCATCTCCCAGCAGGATAACTGTCAATGTCAAAAGGCCAGAATCATATTACAGTGACATGAGGAGTATGATAGTCAACTCATGTTACTGGCTTTGCCACAAAAGTGACTAAGTATGAACCCAATGGAACACATCGGGGATGCTATTAGGTGCCAGCTACTGTGGTGTAACGCATCACTTTAGGGAAAATGATGGGGTACAGTCTCTATCCTAAACAATGAAAGATGATCATGATATTTAATTTTTTTTTATTAATAGTTAAGTTTCAGACATCATATTGTGGGAGAAATGGTCTATTATTGTGTGCAGGTAATATAGGGAATGTGGGTGCAGCATATTTGCAAGATGAGATGAGAAGTTGTGAATATGTTGTAGAAGCGAAACAAATATAGTTTTTAAACTGTCATTCTGGCATTAATTTTTGATGTTCAATCTGTAATCAATCAAATAGTTGTAATTGATTGTGTTATACACATCTGATAAGCGTTATCTGTCAAAAGTCTGTAGCAGCTTTAATATATTTTCAGTAGCAGCTTTAATATGTTTGCAATAAAAGAATAAATTTTCTTGGTCAGTATGTAGATTTGACAAGGATTACAGCTCTTTTTCAGGCTCTAGCATGAAGAAAACTGCATAGGAAATGAAGCCCACTAAGAAGTATAAAAGCACAGTTATTCATAACTGATTAGCAGATCCAAATCATAATTAATTCACAACATAGTCAACCTCAGAAACTACTAGCACATGCTGAAAAGCAATGCCTCTGAATTTTTTATTCTGTGTTCAGTATCAGTTGGGGTATTGCATGCCATTCTTATTACTTGGTCAACTTTCCCACTTTGCTGAAACAAGCTGCAACCCTCTGCCGCTAGAGGGCTTCAAATTGTAATATGTAACATGGCCCTGTGTATCGGAACTATGTCGGTATACTGCAAGACCCTCAGAAAACTGAAAGCATGAAGTCAAAGAGTTTGTCCACACATGGAGTACCTTCTCCTTCAGCATGACAATGCTGCTGTGACATCGGCAACAATCTGATGCATTGGTCACACTGTCATTGATTGAACCCCATAAGGTCCCAACTTGGCCCCATCCAATTTTCATCTGTTTCCAAGACTTCAAAAATACCTTTGAGGACTTCACTTTGATAGTGATGAAATGGAACAAGCAGAGATGAGGTTGTGGCTCCATCTACAAAGTCAAACATTGTACAGTGACGGTATCAACAAACTGGTCTCCTGTTAGTAGAAATGTGTTAATCACCAGGGTAACTATGTTGAGAAATAAATATGCAGACATGAAGAGTATTGATTTAGAATGTTAATAAAGTTTCTTTATTTTAAAATCTTTAAGAGTTTTTCTGGTATCTCAGTCTGACAGCCCGACAGAAGGCATGGACATAGACGACAGCCACTAAGCAGCACCCCTATGATTGTGAGCACTGCTGTTGCCCCCACAGTGATGTGTGTGGGCCACATCTGCTGCGCCGGCGTATTGACACTTGTGGTGATCCTATAACCCAGCAGTGCTGGGGATCAGACTGCAGTGGTGTTCCGACAGCACTTGTGGTCGTATCTCTATTTATTGTTGCTCTGGTCACTGACAGTTGCTATGTCTTGGTATCTGATTTGGTTTTGCTCTCTGGTTTTGGTATTTTGCCATGTGGTCTGTTGTCAGTTGTTCCTGTTGTGTGTGTCTGTGATGTACCAGTGATTCCCCGTTGACGCCATCACCTGGTGCATTCCGGTCTCGCTCAGTGATGGTTACTAGAGTTTCCACATAAAAGATTTGGAGGCATTACTTTTCAGTATTCTCTCATATATTATGTACCATTTGTTTATTATGACATGTGCATAGACATCTAGTGCCACATACCTGTGGATACCTGCCAAAGACTTCTTTACACACACCACACACTAATGTTGCAGTACTATGTTCCAAAAGTGGACCAACATTTTACTTATTAAGCACGTGGCCTTAACATTTTGGGTCATCATTGTCTTATGTTTCTGTGATTTGCTTGTCATTAATCAATGTATATCTGGGTCATGCCTGGACATCTTAGTCAGTAAAGAAACTGCTCATGAATGACAAATCTTTCAGATTCTTGTCCCAGTCCAGCATGTAGTTCTGTTTGTTGCCAGGAAGTTTCAAATCAGTGCGCACACACTGCTGGAGACTGAAAATTCTATCTGGAGTATTAATGCTGTATGACATATTCTGCACCTTTGGACCCACAGTACTATTGTTTTTGAGCCATGACAATACACTTCCATGTGGTGAGTAACATGCATGAGACAGGCAAAATACCTTCAGACTTCAAGAAGAATGTAATAATTCCAGTTCCAAGGAAAGCAGGTGCTGACATGCAAAAATTACCGAACTGTCAGTTTAATAAGTCATGACCACAAAATACTAACATGAGTTCTTTATAGAAGAATAGAAAAACTGGTAGAAGCCGACCTCAGTGAAGATCAGTTTGGAGTCTGGAGAAATGCAGGAACACAAGAGACAAAACTGACCTATGACTTATCATGGAAGATAGGCTAATCAAAGATAAATCTATGTTTATAGCATTTGTAGACTCAAAGGAAGCTTTTGATAATATTGATGGGAATACTCTCTTTTAAAGTCTAAAGGTGGCAGGGGCAAAATAAAGGGAGTGAAAGGCTATTTACAATTTGTACAGAAACCAGATGGCAGTTATAAGACTTGAGGGGCATGAAAGGGAAGCAGTGGTTGGGAAGGGAGTGAGACAGGGTTGTAGCCTCTCCCCGATGCTATTCAATCTGTATATTGGGCAAGCAGTAAAGGAAACAAAAGAAAAATTTGGAGTAGGAATTAAAGTTCAGGGAGAAGAAATAAAAACTTTGAGGTTTGTCAATGAAATTGTAATTCTGTCACAGACAACAAAAGACTTGAAAGAGCAGTTGAACAGAGTGGATGGTGTCTTGAAAGGAAGATTTGACTTGAACATCAACAAAAGCAAAATGAGGATAATGGAATGTAGCTGAATTAAATCAGATGCTGCTGATTAGAAAATGAGACACTTAAAGCAGTAGATGAGTTTTGCTAGTTGGGAAGCAAAATAACTGATGATGGTAGGAGTATGGAGGATATAAAATGTAGACTGGCAATGGCAAGAAAAGCGTTTCTGAAGAAGAGAAATTTGTTAACGTTTGTTATAGATTTAAGTATCAGAAAGTCCTTTTTGAAGTATTTGTATGGAATGTAGCCTTGTGTGGAAGTGAAACATGGCTGATAAACAATTTAGACAAGAAGAGAATAGAATCTTTTGAAATGTGGTGCTACAGAAGAATGTTGAAGATTAGATGGGTAGATGATGCTACTAATGAGGAGGTACTGAATAGAATTGGGAAGAAGAGAAATTTGTGGTACAACCTGACTAGAAGAAGTGATCAGTTGGTAGGACACATTCTGAGGCATCAAAGGACACCAATTTAGAACTGGAGGGAAGCATTGGGGGGGGGGGGGGGGTAAAATCATAGAGGAAGACCAAGAGATGAATACAGTAAGCACACTCAGAAGGATGTAGGTTGCAGTAGTTACTCAGAGATGAAGAAGTGTGCACAGGATATAATGGCATGGAGAACTGCATCAAATCAGTCTTTAGACTGAAGAACACACCAACAACAACATACACTGATGAGCCAACACATTATGACCACTGCCAATCACAAGTCTAAACACCACCTGGTGGTGGTGCAGGCACATGATGCAGTAAGGAAAATGTGTAAACAGAGCAGAGACAAATGGAGAATCACTCTAGCAATGATATGGAATGCACTGAGATGACAGATTTTAAAAAAGGACAGATTATTGTGGCATGAAGCCTAGGAATGAACATCTTAGAAATAGCACAGCCAGTCAGCTGTTCAGATACTACTGTCATGAGCATGTATGGAAAGTGGTTGAAGAATGGTGAAACTCTGAGTAGATGACAAGTTGTTGGACATCCAAGCCTCATCATGGAATGTGGGTGTTGGAGACTGGCCTGCTCTGTAATGTAGGACAGGCAGATAACAGAATTCAGTGCTGGTGATGGCACAAGTGTCTCAGAGCACACATTCAGCTCACATTATTTAACTTTGGGCTCTGCACCAGACGACCCTCTGTGTTCCCCAGTTGACCCAACAAAACTGTTAGTTATGATTGCATTGAGATTGGACCAGGAATCATTGGAATCATATTGCCTGGTCAGATGCATTGTCATTATTGTTACACAAAGTTGACAGCCGTTTCTGAATATGCCACTATCTAGGCAAATGGAACATACACTATGTGATCAAAAGTATCTGAACACCTGGCTGAAAATGACTTAAAAGTTCATGGTGCCCTCCATTGGTAATGCTGGAATTCAGTATGGTGTTCGCCCACCCTTGATGACAGCATCCACTCTCATAGGTGTACATTCAGTCAGGTGCTGGACGGTTTCTTGGGGAATGGTAGCTCATTATTCATGGAGTGCTGCACTGAGGAGAGGTATTGATGTTGGTCAGTTAGGCCTGACACAAAGTCGGCTTTCCAAAACATCCCAAAGCTGTTCTATAGGATTCGGGTCAGGACTCTGTGCAGGCCAGTCCATTACAGGGATGTCATTGTCATGTAACCATTCTGCCACAGGCCGTGCGTTATGAACAGCTGCTTGATCATGTTGAAAGATGCTATCACCATCCCTGAATTGCTCTTCAATGGTGGGAAACAAGAAGGTGCTTAAAACAGCAATGTAGGTCTGTGCTGTGATAGTTCCATGCAAAACAACAAGGGTTGCAAGCCCCCTCCATGAAAAACATGACCACACCATAACACCGATGCCTCCGAATTTTGCTGTTTGCACTGCACATGCTGGCAGATGATGGTCACCGGGCATTCACCATACCCACACCCTGCCATTGGATTGCCACATCGTGTACTGTGATTCATCACTCCATACGATGTTTTTCCACTGTTCAATCGTCCAATGTTTACACTCCTTACACCGAGCAAGGCGTCATTTGCCATTTACCAGCATGATGTGTGGCTTATGAGCAGCTGCTTGACCATGAAACCCAAATTTTCTCACCTCCCACATAACTGTCATAGTACTTGTTGTGGATCCTGATGCAGCTTGGAATTCCAGTGTGATGGTCTGGACAGATGTCTGCCTGTTACACAATACAACCCACTTCAACTGTTGGCGGTCTTAGTCAGTCAATACACAAGATCAGCCTGTACGCTTTTGTGCTGTACGTGTCCACTTCACTATCACATCCGAAACAGTGGACCTAGGGATGTTTAGGAGTGTGGAAATCTTGCATACAGACATATGACACAAGTGACACCCAACCATCTGACCACGTTTGAAGTCCATGAGTTCCACGGAGTGCCCCATTCTGCTCTCTCATGTCTAATGACTATTGAGGTTTCCATTCTGGAAACATCCCCCAGGCTGTGGCTAAGCCATGTCTCCACAGTATCCTTTCTTTCAGGAGTGCTAGTTCTGCAAGGTTCGCAGGAGAGCTTCTGTAAAGTTTGGAAGGTAGGACACGAGATACTGGCAGAAGTAAAGCTGTGAAGACTGAAGACTGGGCGTGAGTCGTGCTTCGGTAGCTCAGATGGTAGAGCACTTGCCCGCGAAAGGCAAAGGTCCCGAGTTCGAGTCTCGGATGGGCACACAGTTTTAATCTGCCAGGAAGTTTCACTATTGAGGTTGCTGATATGGAGTACCTAGCAGTAGGTGGCAGCACAATGCACCTAATATGAAAAAGTATGTTTTTGAGGGTGTCTGGATACATTTGATCACACAGTATACACTGCCCGTGAATTAATACTGGTGGGGTTAGTGTTATGCTGTAGGGGACATTCACTGACCCTTCCAAGGGATGTGCGGTAGTAATGAAAAGCACTAGATCACCTGTGGACTATGTGAACATTGTTCCTGACCACCTGCACCCCTTCATACTTGATGTCTTTGCTGACACCATCTGCATCTCCCAGCAGGATAACTGTCAATGTCAAAAGGCCAGAATCATATTACAGTGACATGAGGAGTATGATAGTCAACTCATGTTACTGGCTTTGCCACAAAAGTGACTAAGTATGAACCCAATGGAACACATCGGGGATGCTATTAGGTGCCAGCTACTGAGGTGTAACGCATCACTTTAGGGAAAATGATGGGGTACAGTCTCTATCCTAAACAATGAAAGATGATCATCATATTTAATTTTTTTTTATTAATAGTTAAGTTTCAGACATCATATTGTGGGAGAAATGGTCTATTATTGTGTGCAGGTAATATAGGGAATGTGGGTGCAGCATATTTGCAAGATGAGATGAGAAGTTGTGAATATGTTGTAGAAGCGAAACAAATATAGTTTTTAAACTGTCATTCTGGCATTAATTTTTGATGTTCAATCTGTAATCAATCAAATAGTTGTAATTGATTGTGTTATACACATCTGATAAGCGTTATCTGTCAAAAGTCTGTAGCAGCTTTAATATATTTTCAGTAGCAGCTTTAATATGTTTGCAATAAAAGAATAAATTTTCTTGGTCAGTATGTAGATTTGACAAGGATTACAGCTCTTTTTCAGGCTCTAGCATGAAGAAAACTGCATAGGAAATGAAGCCCACTAAGAAGTATAAAAGCACAGTTATTCATAACTGATTAGCAGATCCAAATCATAATTAATTCACAACATAGTCAACCTCAGAAACTACTAGCACATGCTGAAAAGCAATGCCTCTGAATTTTTTATTCTGTGTTCAGTATCAGTTGGGGTATTGCATGCCATTCTTATTACTTGGTCAACTTTCCCACTTTGCTGAAACAAGCTGCAACCCTCTGCCGCTAGAGGGCTTCAAATTGTAATATGTAACATGGCCCTGTGTATCGGAACTATGTCGGTATACTGCAAGACCCTCAGAAAACTGAAAGCATGAAGTCAAAGAGTTTGTCCACACATGGAGTACCTTCTCCTTCAGCATGACAATGCTGCTGTGACATCGGCAACAATCTGATGCATTGGTCACACTGTCATTGATTGACCCCCATAAGGTCCCAACTTGGCCCCATCCAATTTTCATCTGTTTCCAAGACTTCAAAAATACCTTTGAGGACTTCACTTTGATAGTGATGAAATGGAACAAGCAGAGATGAGGTTGTGGCTCCATCTACAAAGTCAAACATTGTACAGTGACGGTATCAACAAACTGGTCTCCTGTTAGTAGAAATGTGTTAATCACCAGGGTAACTATGTTGAGAAATAAATATGCAGACATGAAGAGTATTGATTTAGAATGTTAATAAAGTTTCTTTATTTTAAAATCTTTAAGAGTTTTTCTGGTATCTCAGTCTGACAGCCCGACCGAAGGCATGGACATAGACGACAGCCACTAAGCAGCACCCCTATGATTGTGAGCACTGCTGTTGCCCCCACAGTGATGTGTGTGGGCCACATCTGCTGCGCCGGCGTATTGACACTTGTGGTGATCCTATAACCCAGCAGTGCTGGGGATCAGACTGCAGTGGTGTTCCGACAGCACTTGTGGTCGTATCTCTATTTATTGTTGCTCTGGTCACTGACAGTTGCTATGTCTTGGTATCTGATTTGGTTTTGCTCTCTGGTTTTGGTATTTTGCCATGTGGTCTGTTGTCAGTTGTTCCTGTTGTGTGTGTCTGTGATGTACCAGTGATTCCCCGTTGACGCCATCACCTGGTGCATTCCGGTCTCGCTCAGTGATGGTTACTAGAGTTTCCACATAAAAGATTTGGAGGCATTACTTTTCAGTATTCTCTCATATATTATGTACCATTTGTTTATTATGACATGTGCATAGACATCTAGTGCCACATACCTGTGGATGCCTGCCAAAGACTTCTTTACACACACCACACACTAATGTTGCAGTACTATGTTCCAAAAGTGGACCAACATTTTACTTATTAAGCACGTGGCCTTAACATTTTGGGTCATCATTGTCTTATGTTTCTGTGATTTGCTTGTCATTAATCAATGTATATCTGGGTCATGCCTGGACATCTTAGTCAGTAAAGAAACTGCTCATGAATGACAAATCTTTCAGATTCTTGTCCCAGTCCAGCATGTAGTTCTGTTTGTTGCCAGGAAGTTTCAAATCAGTGCGCACACACTGCTGGAGACTGAAAATTCTATCTGGAGTATTAATGCTGTATGACATATTCTGCACCTTTGGACCCATAGTACTATGGTTTTTGAGTGAAAAGAATTCAACAGAAAATAAAAAATAAAATTTCATTTGCTGCTTTCTGATAGATCTTTCCTAAGACATATACTAGCTAGTGATAATAACACAGTATATTGGTCATAATTACCAGTCAAAGGAATCCTGAACATTGTTATTCTTCTTTAAAAATTGCTTTATTTTTCTGAACAATAAGATTTATATTCCATGGACATCCATATTTTACAGCAATAAATATTTTCAAAAGCTATTACAGGCTTTTTATTTAGATAATTCAAACTTTTTGTACAAATATCAAATTTCATTTTCATTCTTTAATAACAAATTATACTGATTTTATCATTTATAAGTATTGATGGTTTTTGTTTCCACATTTGTATGCATCTTTACTCATGACACTTCTCTATTTCATTTTCAGTTTTTAGGGAAAATCTGGTTTAATTATTGTATTTTTCCCATTGTGACTGAAAGAAGGTAGTGAACAGATCAGTTAAAAAATGCACTATATTTATAGCATAGAAAAATATATCACTTGAACAATTATACTGCACTTGATAAAATTAATTTATTTTGTTTCACTGGTAATGCACTCCATGTACTCATGTTTACAAAAATAAATTAGAGAAATATTTTGTAAAAGCACACACAGCACACACACACACACACACACACACACACACACACACACACACACACACACAAGGGTAATGACCCGGGACATCTTTATAAATTACTCAACTGGACGGATTTCATAAACACAAATTTACATACACAGTAACACACATGATAATTCATGTGAACATGAGGTACAAGAGGAAACATATTTACCTATTGATATATTTCTGTAAAAAGTAGAACAGCTCAAAGGCTCTCAAGATATAAAAAGCACATATTAAATTGTGTGCTTACACATCTGTCATTGATGTAGTTGGTATACAAGAGAGGTTGGGATGGAGGAAGGTAGATGGAAATAAAGAAAAACTAAATAAAATATACACTGAAGAGAATCTTTTTAGATCATAGATTGGTATACACATATGTTTTAATTAAAAAATTGTTGGCAAGGAATCAATTGTGAAGCACTTATATCTTCCATCTCCTTACCTCTCTTTCTACAAAGTGTGTATTCCTTTGAATACTCATGTTTGTATCTTCCCTCTATGTTTTCCTACTTTCTACTTGCCCATATTTTCATAATTATGGCAATCAAATTGGAGATCCTCCATTTTTGTATTTTTCAGTTCTGCTCTGGTTTTTAAGTTTAGCATTTGGTATCAGATTTCTTTAGTTTCTTCTTCTAGCTCAATGTTCAGTTGTATTTTGAACAAATATATTCATTTTGACTTTTGTAAATTTATGAGAAACTTAATCTACACTACATTCAAATGGACGGATTGGTGTAAATAAAGTTTCATAAAATATCATAGCGAGTTTTGCATTTGCATGTCAGTTTGCTATAGTAGGAAGGAAATGGATGGCACAGTTCTTCAAATGGGATTGTTACGAAAATTGTTAGATTTATTTTTTCATTTGTGCTAAGGCATAGAATCAAATAACCTTTGTACCTATTAGTTTTCCTAGCTACAATGTTACTGTGTCATTTCATATCAGAATGTGTTTATACACTTTTTAGGACATATACTGATATGACTGCCCTCCTCAATATTCAACATAGTGGTATATGGAATATAAATGCAGAAGCGGACATCACTGTGTTTCACTCATTCAGCACAATAACAAACATAAAAAATAAAAGCATTTACTTTGTGAAAGCAGACACAGATTTCAGCTCGTATCCTTTGGTCACCATGACATGTATATAAAAATTGGCTTTAAATGTTGGTGAATGTTACTCTAAATGAAATATTATGTAGGAATTAGTACCCAACATTATTACTGTTCTCAACTCCACTTCTAATGAAACTCATTTTATGCAGATAGACAAAATTTTTGTCATTAGGACAATTTACTGCATTAAATTGAATCACATATATGTTCCTTAAGTTTATTTTTCATAAGGAAAAATAGAAAAATGTAACTTCTGTGTTCTAGCACTTTTGTTGTTCCTCCACAATGTGAATAACAAACTAATAAAAAAAATTGTGAATGAATACAAATATTAGATTGTAACAATAAATTAGAAAAGCAAATTGTGCCCGTTAATTTTCCCTGCTACAATAGCAGGCCATAATCAACACTCGCGCATTTGTGGATGTGTTGGAATTTTTAAGACATACCAAATAAAGTAATAGAAGCCCCTACAAACTTTTACCTGAATAGAGCTGAAGCATATGAAACGGCAGAGTTAAAATAGTAATTATACTGTGTAAGTGTGACTAATGACATAGTGTAAACAATAACTAGCCAATAAATGTTAAGTCACATAGTGCTCAGAGCCATTTTAACTAGCCAATAAAACATAACATTAACATATTGATTTTGATAAATCATAGGTTTCACAGTACCGGTCAAATCACTAGATCTTATAAGGCAGTGACATTCATTGATGAATACACATCCCCTGTGTTGTAATGTCTAGTGATAGCTGTAAGGCCAAAACTAGTTATCTGTTCAAATAAAATAAAATGTGATCAAGACCATGAATTCTATGATTTATGTAAATATAAAGCTCATCTGTCCTCTACAAAAATCAAAGTGCCTTCTTTCTCATTCATGTTGATCAGTGGATCAATTGTGAAGCTGTGATCATTTTGATGCTAAATATTAATAAAGAAACAGCAAAAACTTAATATTATTTTGGAATGCTCAGAAAAACAGAAATGATATGACGGGAAATCATGAGACATTAACAAAATATAAAAGCTTTCATTGTTTGAAAAGAGGATTGTGAAAATGATGTGTTAATGAGTGAATGAATAAACCATAAATGATTCACAAATGAAGTATGACCACTTATACATAATATATACAACCTAATAATAAGCTATCACTGTGTTCATGTGTCAGTCTTACATCTCTTCTTCTTTTGTATTTACCACTCTTTTATTTCTTTATTTATTTGTTTTCCCATGTTTATTACCTGTTCCAAATCTTCTTTGTCAATGTTTGCAAGATTACAGCATTTTTAATTCATCTTCTTGAATTTATTTCTGTTTCTTTGATCTCCAACTTGTTAGCTGTCTGAATCCTACTCATTATTGCATCTCTAAAAGACGCAATAGTTAAATTTCTACTGAAGTACCTTCTTTTCTTTTTCTCCATGGTGTGTTTACTTTTTTTTGGTTCATATTTTATAAAATCTGTAACCACTTGCATGTCTTTGTTGGTTACAGCATGACGAAGTAGTTTTAGCTGGTTTTCCACATCCACCAAGCTGATTATGTGGCTGGTTACCAAGTACTACCTTAGTTACAAAGTTCACAGACACTTTGAAAAACATTGTCGCATTTGACCACATGATGTACACTAAATGCAGACAGGAAAGGTACACAGTTTATTTTTCAGGGAGGCAGAAGGGGGAGGCGGGGGGGGGGGGGGTGCAGTGGCTTTAAAAATCCTTTGGGACTGGTCACCTCATCATAACAATATAACAATAGCCTATACTGCAAAGAATGCTGCGAGATGCAGCATGGTGTTAGAAAACACACTAAATCCTCCATAGTTAGGAAAATAACATAAGAAGAAGGGAAATCTGAGAGTTTCAAGGTAGAGCAGGCTGCTGAAAGAATGAACCACTGAGGTTTAGGAAAACTGTTGAGCAAGCAGAGCAACAGGAAAACACTTTTCTAGAGAAGTTCTGTGCTAACTTCACCATGAGTAGATTGTTTACTCATCACAAAGGTACCATGGAACTTCTATATTTACTCTGTAACATTTTATACCTTATGTATCTATATAACAGCAGTTTGCTCTACAGTTGTGAACTACATGATACACAAATATGAAAAAATGGACCAAGTAGCTTAGCAGTATGCCCAGTAAAATTTAATCCTACTCTGAAGTCAAATGGTGATATTGTTACTGTTATTGATATACATAAACAATCCTTCATTTTTCCCTGTAACATGCCAATAATTACAAGCCATAAACACCCACACAGTTTACACCATACCGTCAAACAATATCAAAGGGCAATATGACTCATTTACAGGAATGATAACACCACACAAGTCACACTATCTTCATAAGCAGATCCAGTTCAGTATGTAACCATGCCATTACACTCAGACAATGTAATATTTCAGAAGTATATATGATTTACGCAAACATACCTGATACCCTTTTACTGCTACTATTATCACAATACTTTTGGAAAAATATGCTTTTTCATCAAACTAATAAATTTTAGTTGCCTTGAGGAAGTAAAAAACTGGTCTTGCATTTAAAATACATCAGACTCTGAAATTAGTTATTAGCTTGATAGTCTGTATGAACTACAAGTACTACCTTAGGAATAGATACTGATTTGATACATGTCTGTGCCATTCAGTAAGTTCATGTGACTGTGAATCAGAATTCCACACACTACTGGAGTACGATGATCAAAATCACAATTAACTGTTGCTTGGCACCTCCAACACTTTTAAAATGAACTTTCTTTCGCTCTGCTCACATTTGGTGAGACAGATTCATCAAGGACATTCTCGGAAGAACGTGAAAGTCCATGGTTATCATAAGCATGTTCTAATGTTGCATCTTCAGATGGGTGCCTTGGAGGTCTTGTGCTGAGTGGTGTAGACATTGTAGCTGGTGTTATAGCACCATTTTTGCCACAGTAAGGTGTAGAAGGAATACTGGTTGTCCCAAAAGTAGTTGTAGTAGTTGCACCTGCTGATGGCAAATCAGTAATTGTTGTTTGATCATCTGGTTTTGGTACCATCAAACGGAGATTGGAGTTTGCGGCTGAGGATGAGGCATGGTTTTTGTCACTATTTATGACAGCTGCAGTACTAGAAGCCTGAAAAAAGCACATGAAAAAAAATAGTATCAAAAGGAATTTTCAGTTGAGAAAGCTAGTAAATTATGAGACAGAGTTTCTGGCCAATACTTACCTTCAAGAGGCAAAATATTTACTATTGCTGATAAACACATATAAAACTGGAGGTACACAACACTATGACAGCTTTTGAAACTTTAGTTTCTACATCAGGAAGGAAAAAGGGCTAGGTTGGGGCAGGTCAAAAATAAAGGACGTTCACCCAAATCTCAGGATGCTCACCTGTAGTGAGGATGAGGTTAAGGTAGACTGGAGTAGTTTAAGAAGGAAGGGTAGACCTGAGTCACCTGCTCGTGAAAGTAACATTACCCGACATATCCCTCTTGTCGCCCCCCCCCCCCCTCCTCTCCCCCTCCCACCCTCCAGAGGAAGGGACTAATGTTTCTGAAAGATAAGACAGTGTCATGTACTTTTATTTAATATGTGTCTGTTGACGGCACCAAATTTTTTGCCTCTATACAGTAAGCACTGACCAGCACTTCTGTCTCAGATTTCAATAAAGATAAAACAGTTAATTCACATTATACTCATGTCACTAAAAATACTTGGCAGAAAAAGTACACAGTCTTTGTAATGACTAGTAATCTTAATGCATTTAATGATTTTAACACAACACTGACAAATTTAATAATCTAAGGAGCTTATAAGTAAAAGGTACTTCGTTATCATGCTATTTTGTCGAAAACTGACATCCTGAGTCTGGCTGCATAGAAAATATAGATGTAAGAGTCAGCCTACACTTTGTTATCACTTCTTCGGTATATGTTGCATGTTCCTAACAGTTTTCCAGTTTAGGTGGTACAGTACAACAGTCTCTGGCTGCTGAGGCCAGACTCACTGGCCTTGGCAGCCAGAAAAGCCTTTCCTTCTCATCTGGTAAATATTCCCTAACCTGGAGTTCTGGGTGACTTTTCCAAACTCCAAACCTTTTCCTACGCCTCGCTAATCCTTTCCCTTAACCCTTCTTCCTTCCCCTTCAAGCCTTCTGCCAGAAGAAGGAGCCACTGGCTCTGAAATATAGCAAACTGTAATAACTTTTATTTGTGTGTTCTCCTACAGCTGTGTGGTGAGTAGATTTTTTATCTATCCAATTACTTATATTTACAAAAATTGATTAGTTTCATTGGGGTGTGTATGTAGATATAGAAAGCAACACTCCATCCATACAGGAGGAATACTGTTAATATCATCTGAATTTACCTAGTAGAATTTTGTGACCAGTACAGTCAAAGACTTTGATAGTTAATGGAATAGGTCGATTAGAAAGTTTTTTAGTTTATCTCTGCAAATACCTTATCTGTGCAGCCATTGATGGGTCTGTTTGTAGGTAGTTCTTTATGGATGTCAAGCTGAGAAGAAACTAATAAATGGTGCTGTGAAAACTGAGTTGGTATTCTGTTGTAAGCTGTTTTCTCAAAGAGTTTTGAAGAGATTCTGAAGTGTGATTGAGTCTCTTATTAGAGATGATTTGCTTACCTATGTAGTTAGTTAATTTGATAGTCATATGGGTCATATTTGTGATCTCTCTCTGGGATGTGGAATGAGTCAGTTTACAATTATAATTCACTTCCACAGTGAAAACTATGACAACATTGGTTGTAACTGATTATTTGTCTAACTAATCTGCTTTCCCCATTGTGTGGCTATGCTGTTTTCATTTTATACATCATTGCTCTATTTTTTCATTTATACAGTATATATTAAGTTATTCTCTTATGATATTATTTTGTATAAGATCTCTGAGAGCATGTCCTTTAAATTTCCTTAAAAGCTTCACTTTAGCCAACTGTATTCTTCTTTTGTTTCTTAGATGATGTCCAAGATTTACTTTCATATTTTAGAATGGTGGTAGCTAATACCTTGTAAAATTTTAGCTTTGAATCATTCCTTGTCTTGTCATGGAGTGTTCTGCATATTGTGCCATGTGGTAATGGCAGAAAATTGCAGAAGTGAAGCTGTGAGGGAGACTCATGAGTTGTCTTCAGATCACTCAATTGGCAGTAGGCTTGCCTGCAGAAAGCAAATGAGCCCCAGTCTGGTACACAGTTTTAATCTGCCAGGAAGTTTCAAATCAGCTCACAGTCTACTGCAGAGGAAAAAATTCTTTCTGGAAGGTGCGAATCAATATGTTAGTGCCAACCACTATGTGGTTTAACATACTGCTTTGCAACACACTGAATGTGGGTGGGGTAGGGGGGGGGGGGGCAGGGGGGGAGGGTGGCAAGTAGGGGGCTCTATTGATTAATGATATTGTTGAAACACTAGCAAAATATCATTTCTGCCATTTCCCACATGCAATAACAGAACTCCATTTCATTGTTTACACTTTTCACCCTCCAAGGAATCACTAATCTTATTCTTATGTCAACACAACCTCAAAATTATAAATACGGAGTGGCTGATGTAGTAGACAGTTGCAAACGTAATGTATAACAACAGTATCACTGTCAAAGGACTGAATATGGAGACAAACACAACCAATAAGAAATGAGCAATGATGTCAACAGGAAAACAGCCTCCACCATTCTTGACACAAACAAAATGGCATTTGTTTCTGGACATGCTTATGGGACATATTTATAGGATATTATTTCCAGTTTTGACCAATACTATCTCTTGCAAGAAAATGGTGCACTTAAAATGACCATGCATAGAAGCAAGAAAGAAGTAAAGTGGGAACTGTTATAATGTATTGTTAGTGTTAGCAAGTAAGGCTCTGAATGTAATTGATTTATAGTGTTTCAGTCTATGAATATTATATGTTACCATGTGAAAGCGAATTTTTTAAGGTTTGGTAAAAGCCTCTGTGATGTCTCTGCCAGAATTCCCTTATAACAGTCATCTGAGAGAAAATTAATATTTTTGTGTAAACCATTGATTGTTTGAGTTATATATTAGGGGAGTGTTTTAGTTCTACACCTCACTGACATTTATACTAACAACCAGTTATGCACTCCACACAGAGAAAGCTTAATTCATGTACATGGCTTAATTTTGCTGTAAAGAGCATGAGGTTCAAATTTATCAAGAGAAGTCTAGCTACTGCCATTAGAAACCCGTCCTATCAAGCTATTACAGTGAAACCTTGACTTTACAATCTCCAATTTCACATTTTTTGTGATTCTACACCATAAATTTGTAGCCCCTGTGACATACCCATAAGATCAATGCTTAAAATTCCCCAATTTTACATTTCTTCCTGGTAAGGTGTACCTCGATTCGAAGTTCTTACTCGACGTCTCATTTGACTTCGTCCCATTTTATTCCTATTGAAATCTGATGTGACAGAACAAGTTATAAGTGGCTCAAAAGACAGATGGGTCATGACAGAATTATTGGAGAGGGGAGATGTGAGAGAGGAAATGCTTGTCTAATCCACAATTGGTGTTGCCAACACAACTTGCAACATTTAGCTTCACAATGCAATTATGATATAACTATTGCTAGGATGCAATGCTAGTGGAAAAATAAGACAGTCAGACCGAGCCAACACGTTATGAAGGGACTCAGCCACCACCTTTTCTTGTGCCACTTACAACTCAGTCTCATCTTTTTGCATGTATTTCTGAAGTACTGTAATCGATAACAATATTAGTCGTCATCCTTGTAAATTCAAATACTGAGTCTCAAAGATTATGCCTGGTCATAACTGAGGAAATGTTGCCCATTTATGGCTAGTGAACTCTTATTGATTGGCAATATTATGAGGAGGACAGTTGCTGATCCCACATAGCAGAGATGCTGAGTTGCAGATAGGTACAACAAAAATACTCTCACAATTATAGCTTTCAGCCGTTAAGATCTTTGTCAACACACACACACACACACACACACACACACACACACACACACACACACACACACACACACACACACACACAACACACGCAAATGTAGCTCATGCACACAACTGCAGTTGAATCACCAATTATTAACTGGCAATTTATTAAGTTACCCAGTAGCCGGCACAGCCACCACACCACACTAACACAAGTAAAATGAGCTCACCTACTGGATGTGTGGAGAGGGGGAATGGCCATTCAGTGACGGGAATATAGGAAGGCATGAAAGCATTTTGTGAAATGTTGAAAATACACTTTTTGTGCAGGTCATGCGTTATGACAAAGATGTCACACGGAAATAGAACAAGGGTTTTGCGATAGACTTTTTCGTGTTCAAATCTGACATGATACACTTGCAACAACTACATACACTACTCATGTATATACTACTTTGAACCACACACACCACACATTGTAGATCATAAAGACTGCCAGAAGTGATAGAGGGCATGAAATGGAACTGTAGCACCTGAGCTTTCTTTCAAATTTCAATTTTACACAGTGTACAGTAATTCACTGAGGAATTCTAGTAAGCTTGTAATACCAATAGGTGAAGTAAACTCATTTTTTCATGTCTCTGTTCCTCTCATCAAGCCTGAAATAACACTTTTATGGTGGTGGGCATACGAAGTGCAGCTCATAAGAAAAGTATCAAACAATGACAGCAATAGTGACACAGTATGTCATTATGCAGATGTCCACATTTATGTTTAAATTTTAATCACTTAGCTGCTGTGATGTTTTTGATCTCATTCAACATGTTCATCAATATTTGCTTTTTTCTGTGTGAGCACAAAGGATGGTCTCTCAAAAACACATGTTTTGTACGCATAATTTGCAGTTGTAGCATGTTGGAAAAGAGCTTGATTACCTTGTGTCCAGGTACAAATTTCAATTTCTTGATGAGTTTTTATTTGGTGTTACACATTGGTGGTTTTCTAAGAACTGATGAAATTCATTATCACAAATTATTGTGTAAACTTTGAATTCTACATTTAATTTCCTTCACTTAGACAGATTTTACACAAAGTATTGGAGAGGATTGCAATGTTTAATCATAAATGCCAATTACATATGTTTTTGCTCATATTTTGGGGGAGGGGGGGGGGGGGGGTTAACATCTTCCTCAATTCTGCATTTTCCTCAATTTTGCGTGTTTTAAATCTGGACCACAGAAAAAAAGTCAAATAGGGGTTTCACTGTATAAAAAAAAATAAGCTGAGATTAAATTCTGCAATGATGCAAGTTTATACCTGTTGCTTATGTAACAGGGAATCTAAAAAAAGAGTTAAACTCATAATTGTCAACAGCATAACTACAGCATAACTACAGCATTCACAGCATTCACAGCCTGGCGGAATCACAAAGAGGCGTCATCTTTGAACAAACAATGTATCAACAATGGCATTGTCTGTTGCTGCTGCTGAATAAGTTTCCACATTCTGATACACAGAATCTTATATAAACAAACAACAACAAAACTCTTAGACCGATTACAGGTTGTCTGTAATGTACTCTGGTAGATAAAAATTATTTTCTATCTTGAATAGCAGCATGTTACAGGGAATGGCAGTAATGAAATATTTAAGGTGGAATTGGACAATATCCATTCACTGCATAAACATATCCCATCTTAGTAACAGCTGAGTCCCAGAGAAGCTTCCTGTAAACATTGCAAGTCAGCACCAGCCATGTCTACTGATTGGTCCACTTCCAAAATGTCCTGTACTTAGTGAAAAGTTACAGTGTTATAATAACTTGAATGTAATTCTAGGTGTGATGATTTAATAGAATTTCAAGACTGATTTCCACGTTTGCGCACACTAATTTGACCCAGAAATGCATTACTTTTCATCCACTCAAACTATTACAATTTAAATAATAGAATAATAAAACTACCTGGCAGTTATAATCATAGTGACATTACCTAATGGGTAGTTGTTATTTTCCTTAATATTTAAATTACATGAAATATATATACATAAAATATCTTGACTTATGTTAATGCCAAAATAATAGTAGTGTGAACAAACCTTCTTTTTGGTAACTGATAAGCCAAAGAGGAGAGGTTTCAGTCGAGTATTCAGATGAACCAGTAGAAAGAAGCCAATGAATAATAATGCAGCTGTTGCTAACACAACAGCAATGAGTGACAGCTTACGCAAGCTGCTCATATCAGCTGCCAAAATAAATATTACTGTTTTTGAGAAACACAATAACTTATTACACACAAATAAACTGTAATATTTTCTAATGTAAAAGTACATTAAGAAATACAGTAATACAATATAACCCAGCAACACTTACTAAGATACATCTGCAGACATTTAATGTCATAGTGCACTTTCTATACTTAGCCTACAGTTTTATTTGAATTTTTAAAATAACATATTTGAGGAAGAGTATAAAGTCATTCAGTCAAAAAAGACTGGAAAGTAGGAGAGATTTAGAAGCTGCAAATGTATCCTGGTGAATTAATAATAATGAAATAAGTGATCTAAAGTTTCAAAGGAAAAATGTGTCATTAGGATGTGTACTTTAGGTTATGTGTTTCCCTGGAACTATAGTAATGGGAAATGGAACACAGGGAAACAAATATTGGGGGAATTTTGAGAAATGAGCATAATCTGAGAGCAAAGAGAAAAGGACTCATTCTAGCACCTGACATTAACAAAAAATAAAAAACATGTGAAGGAAAAAGCTGAAAGAAGTGAAAGAAGAAATGGCTGCATGTGGACAAAGGAGATATCAACAACTGAACAAACAAAATTGAGTACAACAACAAAGGAAGGGATAAATAACGTCTACAGATGAAAATAAAATTGTAGAATTTAAGTTTTTCTCATGTAGCGATCATTCGAAAAGTACATGAAAATGCAGTGAGATATAATCATCAAAAATAGCCAATGTTTTCCAACTTGAGAATGGCAAGAGCTCTGCCTGTTGAACTGTTGACTGTCTATGATGACTATTCTTGTCAGCATTCCCATGAGCTTTCCAAATATACAATAATATCTGTAAGATGAAGGTAGAAGTTGGAGCACACTATATCTAATGTGGTTAGCTTTCTTCTTTTATTGACTCTTGCTTGATGTTTTTTCCACTATTCTCTGCCTTTCTTATTACCCTATCTTCCACTTTTAAGCTCTCTGGTTTTCAAACTTGTCTGGTGCAGGCACTAACAGTCAGTCTTACCTTCTCATCCCATCTGACAAGTTCTCCCCTCACCTGGGATTCTGGGTGACTTTCTTAACTCTCTCCATTTCCTAAACCTTGCCAGTCTTTTCCCTCCATCCTTTTCCTTCAACCCTTCACCCAGAAGAAGAAGCCACTGGCTCCAAAAGCTTGAGGTTTTCCATATCCTTTATATATGTTTTCTCCTGCTGCCACTAGGTGAGTACATTATTTACTTCATAATGGAGTTGCACTCAGAAATAGAAAAGCTGTGTGCTTATCTGGTGCAGGCACCAACAGTCAGTCTATCCTTCTCATTCTGTCCAGTTGGTCTACCCTTATCAGGGTTCTGGGCAACAATCCTGATTTCCTAAGCCTTATTAGTCTTTTTTCTTCATTACTCTACCTTTTCATTCATCTTCTCTGCCAGGAGAAGGAACCACTGTGTATGAAAGCTTGCATATTTTCATATCCTTTATATCTTTTTTCTTCTGTTGCTGCCACTGCTGCTTGGTGAGTAGATTTTTAATCTATCCAGTTATATTTTCAAACATTGATTACTTTTGTTGTTATATTCCTATAAAGTAAGATGACTTCATCTAGAACACTGAGATAGGTAACTGAGTGCAGTTAAAAACTTGACTCTTCATAATGAGTTTAAGAGCTTTGGTGCTTGTTTAGACCTGTTCACACATGTACGCTAGCCAAAAAATTGAGCCCTACCTACAGGTTCTGCAACAGATGTTGATCAGATAGCATTAAGAGATTTCACAGATAAAGTGGGAGACTGTGAGCAGTTTTATAGTTCAATTTCTCTCAAAGGTTGACTGTACAACTATGTTTTAATTAAATGCCTCCAATGCCATAGAAGATTATCCGCACTGTTCTACTGCATTCAGATGGTTTAAAAGAGGAATTTCATTTTTACACATATGTCTGAATTAACAGACACTCTTGCCAATCCACAGCTGTACAAAATACTTCAAAATCTATTCACTGACTGCAAATTCCTTGGCATCAGCTGTATTAGGTGTAGATCTACTACCCAAGAGTGACATATGAAAATTTGTGTTGGACCGGGACTTGAACCTGGATTTCCCACTTACACGAGCAGTTGCCTTACCCTCTTTGGCTGTCTGTGCTTGCTCCCCAAACCAACACAAACTTTCATATATCATAAATTTTCATATGTCACCGTTAGGTAAAATGTAAATGTCGTGTGACTAGGGCCTCCCGTCGGGAACACCGTTCACTAGGTACAAGTCTTTTGATTTGATGCCACTTCAGCAAATTGTGCGTTGATGGGGATGAAATGATGATGATTAAGACAACACAACACCCAGTCCCTGAGCGGAGAAAATCTCCGACCCAGCCGGGCCCTGCGGATTGACATTCTATCACATTGACCACTCAGCTACTGGGGCAGACACTGTTAGGTAGTAGATCTATATGTAATACAATTGAGTTCAAGGAATTTTCAGCCAGTGAATAAATTTTGGAGGGATTTTAGCCTCAGGGGTGCAGCCCATTCAGGTTGACTTTCTTCACTGCTCACTGAAGAGGATGCTGCTACACTATTTAATGTAATGGAAGAAAGACAGTTTGTGACATGCTGACAAATGCAGAATTTATTGTACTGAACTACACTTGAAAGTCACATTCTTGCTAAGACCACTTAAGCAAGAGTTGTTCTTTGTGGGTTCCAAACATTGGCAGTGGAGTAAGTAGTACATCATGTTCCATAATGCAATCAAATACACAAAATATTAGAAGAATAGTATGTAAATAAATGTAATTACAAGTGATAAAATGTGTTATGATAGTTACGGTGAGTTAACTAAGTCAAAAAACAAATGGTTGGTATTTGAAAGAAGAGTGCTTCTGTCACAACTGATCCTCATCTGCCAAGAAGCAAATGGTGGCAGTTTTCTTTCTCAAAAGATGAATGTAGTGAAAGTTATTTCAAAAGTGTAAAATGCAAACATCTGTTTGTGAAACTGACCTTGTGCAAACTGTAACTAAATAATACGGTTTGTGAATACATGTTACAAGTGGAATATATGAATTTAAACTATGTTGTGACTGGCAGAGTCCAGGGAGAGATTTCCAAGGGCACAAATGGTTTCAAAAATACTGAATACCAACTGCAGAGACACTCCACTAAGTCTTGTGTAAAATAGTGAAATTGCTATCATAGATCAAAGTCAGCCACTATTGGTCTTATCTTGAGAGAGAAGATTCTTCAGTTGAAGGGTACTAATATTAGACACAGGAAACAGATAACAAGGTGTCACTGATTGAGAGATCCATAAGCATCTTTTAAACACACTACTAAACATTGTATCATTAAATTCCAGTTTTCTTTTACAAACAATAATGATTTAGTACATATGACTATTATGGATACCTATGAACAGCAATGATGGACTTGGGAACTGACCAATAGAACATTAGATTTTGGGAATGAATTACAGATCCTCAGTCAGTAACACAGACTTGAGAAGTTGACACTTAGGTGAGGTCATAGATGTACAGTCTAATAATCTCAAACTAAAACTGACTATGAATAAAAGAATAATCCAGAATAAAACTACAACAACATAAAGATAAAAAAAGTCTTACTTCATCATATTTTCTATTTATAGATTTAAAGAATGAGCAAAATAAAATTGGTAAAATGTCAATGTGCCCATAAAATGATCGAAAGCTGTAGAATACAAAAATGAAAATAGGTTTCCATTTCATAAAATTATTGTTAGTTTTCTTTTGCACCTCTCATGAATGAATACAAAAGACAAAACTAAAAAAAAGCATATGTTCGAGCAAATGGACAAACTAAAGCCATACTCACAATCAACCCTCTTGTACCAGTCTTCAAATTTCTTTTCATAAACGTACTCTGCAATTGAAAAAAGATAATATTATTCCTGTCTTTTGAATTAAAAATTATATTACGTGAAAAAAAATAATGAAAAATATTTACACTCTAAACTCAAAACTGAATAAATAAAAATTAAAAAAAAAAAACTATATCGTGGGAACTTACTATATGCAACACATAAAAAGGTTCACATACAGCTGAATAATATTTAAAATAATGGAGAAATTGCAGTATCAACAGAAGGTAATTTTGAGAACAGCTTAAATACTTCTTAGTAAAGTAGTTAATATATTACAAGCAAATCATGAACTTCCCTAATGCACATATAGCTAAATAATACATAGACAACACAAAAAAATTAAAAAAATTTAGTTCTCTGTACACTGTATAGATAAGAACACCCTTAACACAATGAGTGCCATGAGGCCACTCCTGGTGCTGCAGAGCCACCTACTGTGACCACTGATGCTCACAATGCAACCAACATGTTAAATGAAGCGGAAAAACTTTTACTATTACCACAAGAAAATGGAAAGTAATTTCCATACATACCACCAGGCTAGTGAAAAGTCATATTTGATTTTCTTCCATCTTGGGCTTAGTTGTTTTACCATTGTGCAGCCTGTTGCACTTAATGAAAGACATTGATACATCATAAACTAAACCAAGGATAAGGTCTTTATAATATTTTGTAGAATAATTGGTAATTCATTCTATTTTGTAACTCTGCTGTGAATTTGACATGGAGATTCTGTATAATGGGGACAACCTGATGGAAACAAAATATGTCTTCTTAAACATAAGTCCTCAACTACTTAGTTTCCGTGCAACATGATGCCAAGCTTCTTTATTAAAAAAGGTATTACCATTCTCCATAACATTATCTGTGGTACGTAGCATCCCTTCAGCACTGTGGTCATGAGCGGATGGTACTACACTGAAGAGTCAAAGAAACTGGTACACCTGCCTAATCATGCAGGGCCCCCATGAGCACGCAGAAGTGCTGTAACATGGCATGGCTTGGACTTGACTAATGACTGAAGTATGCAGGAGGGAATTGACACCATGAATCCTGCAGGGCTGTCCATAAATCTGTAAGAGTATGAGGGGCTGGAGATCACTTCTGAACAGCATGTTGCAAGGCATCCCAGATATGCTCAATAATGTTCATGTCTGGGGAGTTTGGTGGCCACCAGAAGTTTTTAAACTCAGAAGAGTGTTCCTGGAGCCACTCTGTAGCAATTCTGGATGAGTGGGGTGTTGCATTGTCCTGCTGGAATTGCCCAAGTCTGTCATAGTGCTCAGTGGACATGAATGGATGCAAGTTATCAGACAGGATGCTTACATATATGTCACCTGTCAGAGTCGTATCTAGACGTATCAGGGGTCCCATATCAGTCCAACTGCACACGCCCCAAACCATTACAGATGTTTTGTTGAATGGTTCGCATGCTGACATTCGTTGATGGTCCAGCATTAAAATCTGCACCAGGTTGTGGAATGGTTGCACTCCTGTCATGTTGAACGATTCTCTTTAGTCATCATTGGTCCCTTCTTGTAGGATCTTTTTCTGGCTGCAGCGAAGTCGGAGATTTGATGTTTTAGCAATCAACAACTGCCCCAGACACTTGTCTTATTTAGGCATTGCTGACTGCAGTGCCATATTCTGCCTGTCTACATATCTCTGTATTTGAATATGCATGCCTGTACCAGTTACTTTGGAGCTTCAGTGTAATAAGGGTTCAGTATATAACTAGGTATTCTTTGTGGTTGCTTGCTGGAAGAAATAAATTAGTGGTACAGAGGGTGATTTATTTTATACATGATGGAACTCTAAACCATGTCATTACAGTGTGGAGCTACTTCAACAACGTCCTCTTCAATTGGCCAGTCACACACAGTGATCCAAAACATGGACCATACAGCCATTGTATCTCAACCCCCCAATCTTCTACCTGTCTGTGTGTATGCAGGAGGGAGGGGGATTATGTGAAAGGTGTCCTATAAAGAGCCTGTATAGGCATGCCTGCATCGGAGTAATACATTCATGCTGCTTGCAGTGCTATTCACATGCAGGTTGGTGCACTTAAGTAAGTGCAGCAGTCAATGTTGCTGAGAGTATGCCAATACCGCAAGGCCCATGAAGCTATTTAAAACCCCTGCACTAGGCCTCTAACAGAATTTTGTCTATTGGAATATACTGCACAGACTGGTGCACAGCATGAGTAAAATGGCTGCTAGTATAGAAACCATGCTTTTTTTCTAGATACACTTCCATCAGACCTTCATTTTCCTCTCATGAGCCGTCTTCCTGTTTTCTTGAATATTCTGCTAAGCAGGCTTACACCATATGCAGATGAAATTGTGGGGGATTACCAAGCCGGCTTTTGGAGGAACAGATCAACTATAGACCAAATATTCACCCTGCGTCAGATTTTGGAAAAGAAATGGGAATACAATAAACCAGTTCATAATCTTTTCATAGATTTTACAAAAGCATGTGATTCACTATTGCAGTCAAAATTGTACAGAATTCTTTTGGAACTTGGAATACCAAAGAAGTATGTTAGACTTATAGAAGCGAGTTTGAAAAACACAAAAGGTAGAGTACACGTGGGGAAACTGGAGTCAGAAGAATTTGTAATAAAGAACGGACTTAAGCAGGGAGATGCCCTGTCTCCGCTACTTTTTAATTTAGTCCTAGAATATATTGTACGAATGGCAGCAGATAATTCAGAGGGTGTGGAGTTAAATGGAAATATTAACATGTTAGGGTATGCAGATGATCTAAACATCATTAGCAATAGGAAAGAATTGGTAACAGCAACTGCGAATGCGTTAATCAAGGCTAGTGAAGATTTAGGTCTAAGGATAAGTGAAGACAAAACTAAATACCTGGTTACTACTAGAATACCAACAGCAGTAGATCAGGAAATGTTAAGAGTTGGAGACATGCAGTTTGAAAAAGTGAACACATTTAAGTATCTAGGCATGGACATCACTTTGAGAAATGAGATTGAATCCGAACTGAAGAAGAGATTACAGGCGGGAAATGCATGCTACTTCTCACTGAATAGATTACTTTCATCACGGATATTGTCTAGGAATTTAAAGATTAGAATATACAAAACTATTATTCTACCAGTTGTGCTGTATGGGTGTGAGACTTGGTCTCTCACTGTGCAAAATGAAAAGCCATTTCGAGTATTTGAAAACAAAATTTTGAGGAAAATTTTTGGAGCAAAAAGGGATGACAGTAGCGGAGAGTGGTGAAAACTGCGTAACGAAGAGGTTCACCAACTCTATTCAAGCCCTGACATAATCAGTATTATTAAATCACGTAGGCCGCGATGGGCGGATCACGTAGCTCGAATGGATGAGGGCAGGGCAGTGCGCAGAGTACTGGTAGGGCACCTAGAAGGAAAACGTCCTGTGAGGAGACGGAGGCATAGATGGGAGGGCAATGTGAAGGCTGATTTGAGGAGCCTAGGTATTGAAGGTGAATGGAAGGAAATAGCCCAAGACAGAGTCAGATGGCAAAAATACGTTGCTGCGGTAATGGACTCTCGAGTCCGGTACGACCAGTGAGTAAGAGTACGTAAGAGTCATCTTCCTGATATTTTCCAATTAGTTAAAATCACTCTGTACAGTCAACTTCAGAGGAACACCCTACAGTGAATCTTCACCTTTTCTCATAATATATTTTAGTACCCTCTCCTAGGCATTGTTTATAACATACTCAATGTCTCTATCTCTGATTATGTGCATCATAAAACTTAATGCGAAAAACTAAAATATTAAAGTATCATCACTTGTATTGCTGAAATGTTGGGAAATAGAAGATCATGTTAACACCATGGAAATATCTCTAAGTCTAGAGTGAGAGAAAATCAAACTTTGTGTACACTCTGGTCTGCCAAAGTCTAATAATGAGCCCGAACTAATCACATCACATACAGTGAAGGCTATAGCTAAATAAGCTTAACTTTTAATCAAGCAAAAGTATACAAATCAAAGCTAATTACAGTAATTTCTATAGCCTAGATATACACTGCATGACAAAAAATGTGCAGCACCCAAGATGGCAAGGTTGCATGCCAATGTAAAGTGTACATGTACACACCACTGATAGGTATGTATATGATTAGTGTTATAATTCTTTATTATAGGTTATAGTTCTTTATTATAGGTAGAATGGCCACCAGGGTCCATTTGTGTTGTTCATGATTGGTGTTGTTACCAGGGATGGTAAGGTACACAAGAGGTGCTTTACAGTGTCGGATGTTAAGTGATCACTGTGAAGGACACCAAGATGCGACAGAATTATCAGCACTTGATAAGAGTTTGAAAGGTGCCTCATTGTGGGTCTCCCTTTGAACAGCTGGTCAAATTGTGCAGTATCCAGAACTGTAGGGCATTGAGATGTGACAGTGGGCCACTGTTGGACTGTATGGGAATATGAGGCCAGGTATACTGTTCGACAAGGTTCTGGCTGATCACATCTGTCTACTGCAAGGGGTTTACTTTATTTTGCACCAAGCACATCTGCACCTGTCACCTGAGAACAAGTACTGGACTAATTGCACTGTACTGTGTCACTCTGCAGTGTTGGCTGGAGACAAACAGTCAAACTAGGGAATTACTGTCCCCATGCCTAGGCTGCCATTAATACCATAACACAAACAGCTGCATCTGGAGTGGTTCCAAGACTGGAAGCATGGACTGGTTATGAATTATGTCACATTGTGGTCAGTGAGGAATTGCAGTTTTGCATTCCCTGGATGAACATTGTTACTGAGTATAGTTGGACAACCAGTGGAGAGGTCTCATTCTTCCAATATTTTGGAGAAGCACAGTAGTGTTATTCCTGGCATCATGATGTTAGGAGCCTTTGGGTATGAGTTCAGGTCATAGCTGGAATTAATTGAGAGAACTCTGACAGCCCAATGGTACATCACAGGCATTGTGTGTTCTCATCTGTTAGCTTTCACGTGACAGTATCGTGGTGCCATGTTTCAGCAGGATGCTGCTTTTCCACACTTGACATGTCTCTCTATGAACTGTGATAGGCAACTAGTTTTGAACCTTACAGGTTTATTTTCAAGCCTGGCCTACTGAGGCTGCATTGACAATCGAAATCTATTAGTTCGATTTTGACTTGGTAACAGGTATGTGTGGATTGTGGCATTCATTCTGCAAACATTTATGGAACATGTGTTGCCACTCAATATTTATTATTAAGATCAGGTAGTGTCAGTGCAGCATCAGCAGTTCTGGCTTGAAAATGAGCCTGTAAGGTTTGAAACTAGTAACCTAATAAATATTGCAACTGTTGACAGAACCATTAATAAATGCTCGAAGACAATAATAATTTGAATAAAATATTTCAATTTATATGAATTTGGCTGAGTGCTCCTTGGTCATTGTAAAGCCGTGTGGTTGCTGATCTCACCCTCGTAAAACCATGATATCAGGTGTGATATCACTGGTACCCACGCCATCACTGTATAATGTAATGTTCTCGTCCCACATCTGCCAGGCTCATGCAACCTCATGATGGCCATGTCCCATGCTCTATTCAGATGCAAACTGCTATCTTTACTGGTGTTGTTGTTAGATATTTTGATCTCTATAATGATTTTTTATACTATCCCAGAAACTGTTAGCCCTCGGGATGAGAGAGGTGCACTTAGAAGGAATTTCATGTCCATTCTCCAATACATGTTCACCTACCATTGATTTCTGTGGATAGCATAATCACATACACCTCTTTTGTTCAATCCACCACTGTTCTGTCATTCAGTTGGTCTCCCCAATATATATTGACTGCTCTCATACATCATTTCATAAAAAAGTGAGAATTCTGCAGCCCACATTATCATTCACAGACTTCATGAGTCAGTGTATTTTAGCTGGAGGCCTGGAGAATGACTTGATGTTATGCCTCTGCAGGAGCTAGCTAATCTTCCTATCACTGAGCTGCAAAATTACAAAAACACAAGCTTTTACTGTACTTCTTTACAGTGTTCTGCTTACGAGTACTTCCTGAAACTGCATGTGATAATTACGAGGGCAGTTCAATAAGTAATGCAACACATTTTTTTTCTTGGCCAATTTTGGTTGAAAAAACCGGAAATTTCTTGTGGAATATTTTCAAACATTCCCGCTTCGTCTCGTATAGTTTCATTGACTTCCGACAGGTGGCAGCGCTGTACGGAGCTGTTAAAATGGCATCTGTAACGGATGTGCATTGCAAACAACGGGCAGTGATCGAGTTTCTTTTGGCGAAAAACCAGGGCATCTCAGATATTCATAGGCGCTTGCAGAATGTCTACGGTGATCTGGCAGTGGACAAAAGCACGGTGAGTCGTTGGGCAAAGCGTGTGTCATCATCGCCGCAAGGTCAAGCAAGACTGTCTGATCTCCCACGTGCGGGCCGGCCGTGCACAGCTGTGACTCCTGCAATGGCGGAGCGTGCGAACACACTCGTTCGAGATGATCGACGGATCACCATCAAACAACTCAGTGCTCAACTTGACATCTCTGTTGGTAGTGCTGTCACAATTGTTCACCAGTTGGAATATTCAAAGGTTTGTTCCCGCTGGGTCCCTCATTGTCTAACCGAACACCATAAAGAGCAAAGGAGAACCATCTGTGCGGAATTGCTTGCTCGTCATGTGGCTAAGGGTGACAATTTCTTGTCAAAGATTGTTACAGGCGATGAAGCATGGGTTCATCACTTCGAACCTGAAACAAAACGGCAATCAATGGAGTGGCGCCACACCCACTCCCCTACCAAGAAAAAGTTTAAAGCCATACCCTCAGCCGGTAAAGTCATGGTTACAGTCTTCTGGGACGCTGAAGGGGTTATTCTGTTCAATGTCCTTCCCCATGGTCAAACGATCAACTCTGAAGTGTATTGTGCTACTCTTCAGAAATTGAAGAAACGACTTCAGCGTGTTCGTAAGCACAAAAATCTGAACGAACTTCTCCTTCTTCATGACAACGCAAGACCTCACACAAGTCTTCGCACCCGAGAGGAGCTCACAAAACTTCAGTGGACTGTTCTTCCTCATACACCCTACAGCCACGATCTCGCACCGTCGGATTTCCATATGATTGGCCCAATGAAGGACGCAATCCGTGGGAGGCACTACGCGGATGATGAAGAAGTTATTGATGCAGTACGACGTTGGCTCCGACATCGACCAGTGGAATGGTACGGTGCAGGCATACAGGCCCTCATTTCAAGGTGGCGTAAGGCCGTAGAATTGAATGAAGATTACGTTGAAAAATAGTGTTGTGTAACTAAAAGATTGGGGAATAACCTGGTGTATTTCAATGCTGAATAAAACAACCCCTGTTTCAGAAAAAAAATGTGTTGCATTACTTATTGAACTGCCCTCGTATTTGTGGTTGTAGTGGCTCACATGAAAATCATTTTGTAAATGGTTCATTTTCTTGTGGAATCCAACAGCTTCCCCATGAAGGACCAGAGACCCTAGAATGAAATGCTTTTGTGCTGGATGGCAACAGCAGCTCAAAGTGTGCACATACCTGTCCAAATGACTGAGTTTTCTGTGTACACTGTGGCTGAGGTACTCACTGGGATTATGGCAGATGAGGGTATTAAGGAAAAGCAGAACTATCATTTTTCTCAACTTCAATCATGGACTTAATGTGGTCATGGATACTAATGAGATGTTCCAAGAACTCTCCCAGTTTTTCACACCTACATGCTCAGACAATGAATATAGCAGTAAAAACAGCCACTTTTGTGGCAGCCATGTCTAAAACGATATCCTTGAAGTTCTGCATGGACAGTTTAGCTACAGTTGAAGCAAATGGGCATCCCATCACACCACTGTCATCTGATCATGTCATCAAGGAATTGAGAGAGCAGATCTATCTCTGTCAGGAGTGCAGGTGGATAATGACATCACATCAAGTCTGATCATAAAATAACTTCCTCCAAAATGCAGATGTTTAACTCAGCTTACACATCACCAATATTCTTTATGTGATGCATGCAGTGTCTCATATGCAAAGGAAGAAGACTGGCAGGGATTCTATATTCATATCTATAGGCATACTATGCAAGACACCATGTGATGCATGACAGAGGGTACCCTTTACTACTAGTAGTCATTTCCTTTCCTGTTACACTTGCAAATAGAGCATGGGAAAAATTACTGTCTACATGCCTCCATAAGAGCCCTAATTTATATTTCTTCTTTTCATGATCCTTATGCAAAATGTATATTGGTGGCAGATGAATCATTCTGTAGTCACCTTCAAATATTGGTTATCTACATTTTCTCGAGAAGAACATCATTTTCCCTACAGGATTCCCATTTCAGTTCACAAAACATCTCTGTAAGACTCAATAGCTGACTGAATTTACTGGTAACAAGTCAGACAGCATGCTTCTGAAATTCATCATTGTCTTCATTTAATGCCAAACACTCAAGCAATACCCGCTAGTCACTTACTCCAGTGCTCTATATGTGATCTCCTTTACAGATGAACCACTATTTCCAAAAATTTGCACAATAAACCAAAATTGCCCATTGGCCCTCCATACTACCATCCTTATGTGCTCATTTCATTTCATATTGCACACCACATATCTACTCATTTACATCAGCCTATATTTTTCTAGATTTAGAGCCAGTTGCCATTCATTTCACCAACTAGAAAGTTTGTCTAAGTAATCTTGTATCCTCCTACAGTCACTCACTGATAACATGTTCCCATAAACCACAGCATCATCAGCAAACAGCTGCAGATTGCTGTTCACCCAGTACTTCAGATCAGTTATGCATATATAGTGAACAAGAAGGGTCCTATCACACTTCCCTGGGGCACTCCTGATGATACCCCTGTCTCTGTCAAACATTCACCATTCAGAATAACAAACTGTGTTCTAATACTTAAGAAGTCTTTTGCGCCAGTCACATGTCTGGGAACCTATTCTGTGTGCTTGTATCTTCATTAACAGTCTGCAGTGGGCCCACATGTCAAATGATTTCCAGAAATCTAGTAATACGGAATGTGCTAGTTACCCTTCATCCACGGTTTACAGATTATAACATGAGAAAAGATGAAGCTGAGTTTTTCACAAGCAAAGCTTTCTAAATCCATGCTGATTTGTGGACAGCATCTTTCCTATACCAAGGAAATTCATTATATTTGAACTGAGAATATGTTCAAGAATTCTGCAGCAAACCGATACTAAGGATATTGGTCTGTAACTTTACAGGTCTGTCCTTTTACCCTTCTTATATACAGGAGTCACCCACACTTTTTCCAGTCATTTGACATTTGCACTACATAATTGATTCACAAAAATGCAAGCTGAGTAAGGGGCCAATATCCTAGAGTACTCTCGGTAAAACCAAATTGGAGTTCCATCTCGACCTAGTGACTTACATGTTGTCAGGTCCTTCAGTTGCTTCTCTACACCTGGAATGCCTATTACTATGTCTTCCATGTGGGAGTCTTGCAACTGTCAAATGACAGTATGCCTGTACAATCCTCCTGCATGAATGATTTCTTCAATGCAAAATTTAAAACTTCATCTTTCCTGTTGCCTTCTTCTGTTGCCATACGAGACTGGTCAGTGAGTGACTGGATAGAAACCTTCAGCCCTCTTAGTGATTGTACAAGGACCAGAATTTCCTCAGATTCTCAGCAAGATCATTGCGTAGCATACCACTGTATGCTCTGCACACTGATTTTTTTTACAGATACATGAATTTCTGCTAACTTTTGCCTGTCAAGATCTGTGAACTTTTTTTCCTTTTTCTTAATGGAGAGTGCAATAGTCTCTGTTTCCTCAGCATTTTCCAAATTTTGTTAAAAAGCCACCGTGGGTCTTTCCCATCCTTAATCCACTTACTTGGCAGACATTTCTCTGGAGCACAATTTCCATCCATTTAAACTTAGTTCGCAATTCCTCCACATCAATCATACTGGAACTAGAGGACATTCTTTCAGTGGCTGAGGAGGATGCTATCAACTGCTTATCTGCTCTTTGCTGCAAAAATACTCTCAGAGCCTTCTTGATGGACTTATTAATTTTAGAACTATCATCACTATGACAACATCATGATAACTAATCACTGTCTCTATACTGACACTATCAAAAAGGTCAGGCCTGTTTGTAGCTACAAGATCTGAAATATTTCCATTGGGAGTGGACTGTCGAACTAGCTGCTCAAGACAATTTTCAGTAAATGTATTCAAAGTACTTCACAAGACTGCCCACCTATACCATATGCAGTGAATCCCTAGATGTCCTAGTCCATACTCAGTAGGATGAAGTCACCTCCAACTATTATTGCATAATCTAGTTTATTTCCATGCTGTCGAGCATCAACTTTATTTGAATGATTCTAAAATGGTCAGGAAATGTTCCTTCAGTCACTGAATAATTGCAAAATAGCTCTAGAGAGTTCCTATCAAGTCAATGCAAGATTTAATAGTGTTCTATAAATACCTCCTATAACCCTTTACTGATCAGAAGTGTATTTTTTCATACAACATCAGCACGTTCTGTGTGAAACTCTTTTCCAAAACTGTGTTCTCACTTCGCTACTTCTCATGTATAAGTATTGTTGTGTAAGTATTGTCACAGGTTATTAAAAAGCAAGATAGCTGAAAACTTATGAAGCAAACTTTAATAGGTACAGTTGACTGCTCAGTATTATGGTAAATAATTGCTTACCTTGACATTTCTCACTGCATGTTTGATGGTCCGTTGCAGGTCCTTTTTCTGCGCATACCTCAGAACATTCCCGACAGTGGGGAGAATGTTTAGCGGCACAAAATTCAAACAAACTGCACTTAATCTCACCACATGGCTTAACTCCAACACCATACTGAGGAAGTGCATCACTTACTTCAATGTGTATAATACACACATGCAGAAAAAAGCAGGCAGGCCACAAAATTGCTTTCTGGAGCATGATTTCTGTAAAGAAGGAAAGAAAATAGAAATTAGGTTTAATAAATTGCCTACATTATTTTGGGTTACCACTGGATTAAGAATGGTGCAATAAACTATGTACATGATGACACTAAAATCTTAATGTACTGTGGATAAAAATTAAATGATAACAGTTGAATGTAGCTTTCAATGTTTTCCAGGTTGCAGGTTATACATAATAACAACAGTAACTGAATAATAAAAACATTGATTATACCACTGCCTATGGCAGAGTTGCTGTTTTAAATTAATAATTACATTTGATAAATTGTTACAAGAATACTGTAGCTCAATTGAGAATCTATGAACATGTACGAATAAACATAAGATGATTATGACAATATGATGTACAGGGTGATCCATGTAACTTAACCATCCCAAATATATTTTGTCCAGAAACAAACATAAAAAATGTATCAAGTAAATGTTTTGTTATCTGGAGATATTAACGAACATGATTGTCTTTCCTGTAACTTTGTTCATTAAGAAAATATGAACAGCAGTACACCTTTTTAAAATGACACTCTATATTTTTTATTCAGTAATATATTTCTTCTCCTCAACATCTGTTGAATAATGTATCACACTATAACATGTAAACATCACATTACAAAAAATGTAAAACAAAATTGACTTTGACTCTCCTGTACTAGCAAATGTGCAAGTAACCCATGCACCAGTCATTCAGTCAACTGTCTTCTGTGGAAGGGTGGTGAGTACAACGTACACTAATGAAGGGAAGGTGAAAATGTAACTCATCTGTGGAAAACAGTAACTACAATAAAGTTTTCATAATTGTGTTTCTATTTGTTTACTGTCAACTGTCTGACAATGGAGAGTATTTGTTAGCAGGACAGTAAGAGCAACAATGTTTTCTTAATCATATTTCCATTTGTTTACTGTGAACTCCAGTAAGTGAATTAGTTCATGACTTCTGGTACCAGCACTATGTACTACTACAGGAGAGTCAAAGTCAATTTTCTGTTACATTTTTAGTAACATTATGATTACTGTGATACGTTTCCCAATAGATCTTGTGGAGAAGAAGTGGATTACCAAATAAAAAAAAATACAGGCTGCTCTTTAAAAATGAAGATTGCTGTTCATATCTTCACAATGAACGAAGTTGCAAGAAAGGCAAATATACTGGCTAATGAACCCCTGGGAGACAAACAAAATTTGTTTGATGCATTGTTTTTATTTTGTTTCTGGGCAAAAAGATATTTGAGGTGGTCAAGTTAAATGGGACATCCTTATACTGGAGATGTTGATTTGCAGATAGTCACAACAAAGAGATTGCCACACAAGTAAGCTTTTGGCCAAAAGGCCTTCTTCTGAAGTGGACAACACACACACACACACACACACACACACACACACACAGGGAGATAGAGAGAGAGGGGGGGGAGAGGGGGGGCATATACACAAACAAAACTCACACACACAAATGACCACTGTCTCTGGCCACTGAGACCTTACTGTGAGCAAGTGTGCAGTATGAGAGAGGCAGTTTGTATGGTAGAAGTAAGGAGGAGGCCAGGGTGGGGAGGGGGGAGGTATTGTAGGGTATGGATGGCAGACAGTAAAGTACTGCCTGTGGGAGCATGGGGGTTGTGGTGAGGATAGAGTAGGGCAGCTAGATGGGCAGCTAGATGCACTTGGGAGGTTAGAAATGTGGTGGGGGAGAGGGGGGTGGGGGGAGGAAGAGAAATAAAAATATTGTGGGTTGATTGGTGGAATAGAAGGCTGTGTAGTGCTGGAGTGGGAACAGGAAAGGGCATGGGTGGGTGCCTAATGAAGGTTGAGGTCAGGGGGGTTATGGGAAGGTAGGATATATTGCAGGGAGAATTCCCGTCTGTGCAGTTCAGAAGAACTGGTGTTGGTAGAAAGGATCCAGATGGCACAGGCTGTGAAGCAGTCACTGAAGTTCAGAACACCATGTTGGGCAGTGTGCTCAGCAACTGGCTGCTCCAGCTGTTTTTTGAGCACCATTTGTCAGTGGCCATTCATGCAGACAGACAGCTTGTTGGTTGTCATGTCCACATAGAACACAGCACAGTGGCTGCAGCTTAGGTTGTAGATTACATGACTACTTTCACAGGTAGCCTGGCCTATGATAGGATAGGTGAAGATTGTGACCAGACAGGAGGACAGGAGTAGGTGGTGGTGGGAGATTGGATGGGACAGGTCTTGCATATTGGTCTATTACGGGATATGAGCCATGAGGCAAGGGGTAGGGAACAGGGATGGAGTAAGGCGAATGTGTAGGTTTGGTGGTTGGCTGAATACTATTGTGGGTGGGGTGGGGAGCATAGTGGGTAGCACATTCCTCATTTCAGGGCATGGCAGAGGTAGTTGAAACTCTGATAGAGAATGAGATTCAGTTGCTCCAGTCCTGGGTGGTAATGAGTTACGAGATGAGTGCTCCTCTTTTGTGACCAGATGGTGGGACTTTGGGAGCCAGTGGATGGCTGGAGAGATAAGGCATTTGAGATCTGTTTCTGTACAAGGTTGGGAGGGTAATTTAGGTCTGTGAAGGGCTCAGTGAGACCCTTGGTATATTCCAAGAGGAACTGCTTGTCACTCCAGATGTAATGGTCTTGGATGGCTGGGCTGTGTAGAAGGGACTTCATGGTTTGAAATAGGTGGCAGCTGTCAAAGTGAAGGTGCTGGTGGTGGTTGGTAGGTTTGATGTGGACCGAGGTACTGATGTACCCATGTTTGATGTGGAGGTCAATATCAAAGAAGGTGGCTTGTTGAGTTGAGGAAGCAAATGTGGGAGATGATTTTGATGCTCTGGAGGAATGCAAGTAGGGTGTCCTCATCCTTTATGATGAAGATGTTGTCAATGAATTTCAACCAGGTGAGGGGTTTGGGTTTCTGGGTGGTCAGGAAGTCTTCCTCTAGATGGCCCATGTATGGGTTGGCATAGGAGAGTGCTATGTGGGTGCCCATTGCTGTGTCACAGATTTGTTTGTAGGTGATGCCTCCAAATGTGAAGTAATTGTGAGTGAGATGTGAGAATATACACTAAGGTGACAAAAATCATGGGACTGTGATACACACACATACAGGTGATGGTCGTATTGCATACACATGGTACAAAAGGGCAGTGCACTGTCAGAGCTATCATTTGTACTTAGGTTATTCATGTCCTCATGGCCACATGACAGGAATTAACAGACTTCAAATGCGGAATGGTAGTCGGAGATAGATGCATGGTACATTCCATTTTGGTAATCATTTCAGAATTCAGTATTCAGAGATACTTAGTGTCAAGAATGTGCTGAGAATACCAGATTTCAGGCATTACCCCTCACTATGGATGACACAGTGGCCAACCATCTTCACTTAACGACCAAGAGCAGTGGCATTTTGTAGACCATACCAGTGGGCTCCTAGATGACTGAAAAACTGTGGCCTGGTCATATGAGTCCTGATTTTAGTTGATAAGAGTAATCGTAGGGTGTGAGTGTGGCACAGACTCCATGAAGCCATAGTCACAGGTTGTCAACAAAACATTGTGCTAGCTGGTGGTGGCTCGGTAATGGTGTGGACTGTGTTTACATGAAATGGACTGTGTCATTGACTGGAAATGGTTATGTTCAGCTCCTTGGAGACCATTTGCAGCCATTCATGGATTTCGTGATACCAAACAATAATGGGATTTTTATGGATGACAGTGCACCATGTCACAGACCAACAACTGTTCACAGTTGGTTTGAAGAGTTCAAAACCCTGGTACTGGAGCCGTTGTCAGCAGGAAGGATTATGAGGTCGAGATCAGTTTTTAGGTGGTGGATTGTGGTTCTTCCAGGTGATTTAAGGTTAGCTTACTTGTTGAGGTTTTGGGGAATGATGGTGGGGCAAGGTGTGAGATTAAGAAATTCTGAGAAGTTAACAGCGGGTCATACGGGGGCAGTGGTCAGGGGGGATCATGGTTGGATGAAGGAGTGTACTGAGTCACGCAGTGTTCATCATTGGTTTTGGGTTGTGTCTGATTAGGAGGGTTGGTGGCGAAAAGATTGCTTCCAGTCTAGTCTTGGCAGCCAGAGACAGTGGTCGTATGTGTGTGTGTTTTTTGTCTACTTCATAAGAAGGCCTTTTGGCCAAAAGTTTACTTGTTTACCAGTCTTTTTGTTGTGCCTGTCTGTGACCCAACATCTACACTATATGGTGAGTAGCAATCCATCATTTTCTAATATTGTCATTATTCCATCCTCACTTTTATATTGTTTGGTTTTAAATGGAATATCCTGTATACTCAGACTTCTATCAGAAAAAAGGAAGTCAAAAACAGTGCTGTACTTTCTATAGATGTAATAATAATTTCTTGACAGCATAAATGATAATTAGAAAATAATTTCTCTATCTCACAAACACAAAAGGTTTTACTTGTGTGAGAAAAAGAGGAAAGGGGAAAATAAAAAGTAATTATTTCTTCAAAACCGCTGTTTCTATATTTGAATAATAGATTTAATGAAACAGAGAAAGATAACATACACTGAAAGGATAAATTTCTGTGGCACATAGGCTTTACATTATTAAGGGGGATGCCCTGAAGTTTGAGAATACTTCTTTGAGATATAAGTAATTAGCTCTCTTCATTTGATTGTTTGTATTCCAACTATAATTTTCCATTAACATACAAATTCACTTAATCCATAATTATTTCTTCTTTGTGTGCCAAATATACAAACAAATGTATAGAACTGACCTAGCACCATTGTATGCTAACTTGTTTGTGGGTCAGCTACAAAATTCCCTTCTTCCCCACTTGACACCTAAACCCTTGTTTGGTTTAGATACATTCATGACATCTTCTTGATGTGGATTCATGACATGGATAGCCTTAATTCCATTCTCCAAACATCAGCATCTACTCTGAAATATGCTTCATCTGCTTCTTCTAACTGAACAAGCTACCTTCTCAGATTTTGTGAATTTTACCTCTCAGGTGATTCCAAAAATACCTCTGCTCACATCAGCTGTACCAAATGGAAAATTCAATTAAGAAAACTGTTAAATTACAAGAAGACAGAGTGGCTGAACTGTGCTTACTTTCAGGATCTTAAATTCTGAATACTACTGGCAAAAACACTAAAAGCAGAAAAACGGATTTCTAGCTTTCTTAACATGCATATCCTTTCCTTAGGAAGGGAAGAGGTGTTGGTTGAAGAATATTCAAAAGGAGAGACAGATATCCCAAACTCACACTGGGAAGGCCATCTATGAAACACAGAAGAGGCAATGACATCATAGGACCATGTTCCATAGGACCTGCCTTATTTTATCCATGGGGTTCCACAATCAACTCCTTGATTTTCTGAACTTCGAGTAATATGAGAAGTTCCTTTTTAAATATTTAGGGTTCTTGGACAGGCAGCCTGGTAGCTGCAAAATGCTTGGCTAATTTATCAGTGATGGACATTCTCATAGGCTCAACCCTTGTACAACCAATTATAATGCTCAGTGCTGTTCCCTAACAGAAACAAAGTTGTAAACAAAAACGGTTGGCTAATTAATGACCTTTTCTAGTTCCTCTCATGTTACAGAAAGTGTTATGCATACCCAGTGTAGTGACAGTACTGCTGATTGCAGCACTGTGCTCAGGTTTGGAGAAAACAGTTCCATCCCCATACAGTTATATATAATGTAGTTCCCTTCAGTTCAGAACACCTTCCAAATATTTCCCTGAGCCCCATGGCTACTTCAATAAGCACAGCAGCCAGCAACATCATAATTATCAGAATTCTGTTGGCTGCATTCTCAAAAATTTTGAAAAGAAGTGAAATATGTCTTGAAATAAAGATGAGTTTTGATTTTTACAGATGGAATAACTGTTGCACATTTAAGCCTATCAGGAAATCTGCATTAAATCACTGATAGACTATAAAGATACCTCAAATGATTTTAACAATATTTTGATTGTGATGTATATCTATTCACAATAAAGACGACACGCTGAGTTGCAGACGGGCACAATGAAAAGACTACACATTCTGCCAGAGCCTTCTTCAGAAAGGAAACACACATACATTCATACAAGCAAGTGTACTTCACTTTCACATGACCATTCCAGCCAGAATTCTGGCTGGAGTGGTCTGAGATGCCAATCCTGTATCTGTGAGATTTGCTAGCTAGTGTGACTGTGTGAAGAATGCTTTGGCAGAAGCTTCATGTGAACAGTTGTTTCATTATGCCTGTCTGCAATTCAATGTGTCATCTTTAAGGTGAGTAGCAATCTAGCCTTTCACAATATTCTTGATATTTCAACCTGGAATTTTCCTTCAGAATGATTTTATCAAATTTACTCAGTGATAAATACTCTTCTGGTAACACCATCACCATAACCAGAAAAAATTACCACTTCTAAGGTGCTGAAAAACTTTTATACTTTTTTAATAGCTGCAGTATTGAAGCTGAAGCCCATCTGCAAGGAAAAATAATGTCTACTGTAATAAATCTAAAGCTTTTGTATTTGTATATTTATTAATGGATGAAATGGCTGTTTACACTCTGAAGAAGTAATCACTGAAGCTTATGAACAATTATTTGTTTTGTTATTTCTGTCATGTCTGTCACCTGAGGACTTAACAGGTACCACAATCATTTCTCTCCTTTCCTTTTGGTGAATCTCTGTGTTGTTGTAGTGGTTTTCAGACTGAAGACTGGTTTGATGCAGCTCTCCATGATACTCTATCCTGTGCAAGCCTTTTCATCCCTTAATTAAATGCTGCAGCCCACATCCATATGAAACTTTTTACAAGTACTGTACTAGTCTCTTGGTCACCTGGTGCAAGTTTTACACCTACACTGCACTTCAATACTAAACTGATGATTCCTTGATGCCTCAGAATGTGTCATATCCACCATTCCTTCTTTTAGTCAAGTTATGCTTTAACTTCCTTTTGTACCAAGTTCTAATCAGTACCTCCTCATTAGTTGCATAATCTACCCATCTAATTTTCAGCATTCTTCTGTAGTAAAACATTAAAGAAGCTTTTCTTTTCTTCTTGTCAGAACTACTTATCAGCGGCATATCACTCCTGTGTAAGGCTACATTCCAGACAAACACATTCAGTGAAGACTTGTGAACACTTATGTTTGTATCCAATGCTAAAAAATTTCTCTACTTCTGCCACCATAAGTTGCTTTACTGCCTAAATACCAAAACTCAACTACTACATTTAGTATCTCATTTCCTAATACAGTTCCACAGCATTGCCTGATTTAATTTGTTTAATTTCATTACCCTCATTTTACTCTTGTTGATTTTCAACTTACACCTAATTTCAAGATTGCCCATTCCATTCGCCTGCACTTCCAAGTCTTTGCTGTCTCTGACAGAATTACAAAGTCTCTGTATTAGAACAAATTTCCCTTATATACTATGATGGTAAAAAGTAAATTCATACGACATTGTTGGCTGTGAGACCCAAAGGGCAGCTTCAGCCACCTAATCAGAAAGTTTTTTTCCTATCCTTCTTGCACAATTGCATGTTTCCTTCAAGAAATATGAGAATTGTGAGTTTAAATGTATCTGGTAACTGCAGGTGACTGTAATGTGTGTGTGTGTGTGTGTGTGTAGTGTAGTGTCATCTTTGTGTTGGATGATGAGAGGAGAAAGAGGATGAAACCTGGTGCTGGCACATAGCCTTCTCATCTCACATAGCACAAAGAGGGCTGCCAAGTTTAACACCCACATTTGACAGATGGATCATCATCAACAGTGTAACATGGCCTCACTTCATGAGACACTGGAAAGAGGTTTGGAATTAAATTCAGGACATTGCACAAAGACTGGTGATCAGGGACTTTACATCACCAATTCTTGTCCCTTTTGCTGTAAAGGCTATGGGGAAGCAGCCAACAGCATGTGGCATACCCAAGCAGTTACTTATCCAAGTACTGTTCATGCCTGATGTTGCTTGATTTCAGTGATGTCACAAGAACTGGTGTATTTCACGGGTCAAGGCTATTGGATGCTATCATGGTCATTACATGAGATGTGTGTCGGAGGAAGTACATGATGCTTCACATCAAATAATGTTGCTTTGATTCTGTTGTGCATAATAGCAACTGACAATCAATACCATAGGGTCAAAATAATAATTAAATTAGTAAAGATAAACTACTGCAGCAGTAATTACACTTAATAACACAAAATTAAGAAATTGAGAAGTGAAGGGAGGGATTACTCTTAGAGTTAGTTAAAGTTGTTTCACTGTTTAGGTATCAAACATATTGTTAAGCAATTTACTTTAGTATCATGTGTCCTCTGTGTCACAGACTCTTAAGATGTGCTGGTGACTAAGAACCCAAAATAACTTATCTGTTGAAATAAATTAAAATATGGCAAAGACTTCAGATTTCATGTTGTTTGACTCTTCTTGAAAACAGTGTATCCAGAATTATAAAACAAATCCTTCTGTTGTGCTTCACAATGCCTCTCCTTTAGTTTCTTCCCATGGAACTGAAAAGCATCCCCATGATGCTCTTGCACTTACTGCACAAATTTGTGTTAAAAAGCACTTTGCTTTCCATTGTATCCTCTCTACATCCTTTATTAATCTTACGTGGTAAAGATCCTAGATTGATGGGCTGTACTCAAAAACCAGTCCAATAAGGTTTTTGTAAGGCATGCCCTTTGTAGACAGAACACATTTCTGTAGACTTCTTCCTGTGAATCTCAGTTTGGGATGTTATTCTACACCTGTTTTTTTGTGTTTGTTCCACTTTTAACTCTTTTCAGCCAAATACTCTTAAAGGTAGGGTGTTTCACATATGATACAAGCACATATTCCTAGTTCTTGCAGAATGTGTGCCAGTTACATTCCTTGGCAGACATCGCATGAGGGAAAGGCAGTTATTCTGCCTAACTGAGCATGAACTAAGATGCAATGTGATTGCATTAAGCTTAACTTTATTTGGTCAAAATGATGTCCTTCTACAACAAGAGCAGCCCGGCATCTTTTGTAAGAAAAAAAATGTCAAACACTTGCTGAATTTCAGTTGCCAAAATTCTTGAAACTACAAACCGAGTACTGTCTTCTAGCTCCTCAAGTATATGTGGATTGTTTCATACACCTTACAATCTACCATTCCCCTAAATATAAAAATCATGGGGATTTAGATTGGTGTGGGGGATGACAAAGTCAACTATGTTACCATCAAAAACAGATGACAATACTGTCACTGAAATAGTGACAGTGTCCTGCATGAAGTAACTGCATCTTTTCATTAACTGTAAGTCTCTGAATAAACGTTACAATACACTGAAAGGACCAAAGTCATGGAATACCTCCTAATATTGTTTTGGACCTGGCATGATGCAGCAACTTAATGTGGCATAGAATCAACTCACTGTTGGAACCCCCTGAAGAGATATTGAGCCATGCTACCTCTATAACCAGTAAGAGTGTTGCACGTGCAGGATTCTGTTCATGAACTGATCCCTTGATTATGTCCCGTAAATGTTCAATTCATTTCAATTGATCAGGGTGGCCAAATCTCTCACTTGAATTGTCCAGAATGTTCTTCAAATGAATCACAACAATTGTGGGCTGGTGACATGGCACATTGTCACCCATAAAAACGAATGGCTGCAAATGGTCTCCAGGTAGCCGAACATAATCATTTCTATATGAAAATGGTATCTGTTCTTTCAGAAATGTCTGAAAGAACAGATACCATTGGTGATCTTGCAGCTCTTAAAGAATGAAATTACGATGAAATCCAGACCATTAGCTACTTACAGGCATTGATAAATATCAACAGGGACAGTTGAAAATGTGTACTCCAACCAGGACTTGAACCCGGGATCTCCTGCTTACATGGCAGAGGACAGCGGACAGTTGAAAATGTGTGCCTCGACTGGAACTCGAATGGAGGAGATCCTGGGTTCGAGTTCCGGTCGTGGCACACATTTTCAACTATCCCTGTTGATATTTATCAATGCCTGTAAGAAGCTAATGATCTGGATTTCATTGTAATTTCATAACCATTTCCAGTCAATGATCAGTTCAGTTGGACCAGAGGAACAATTCCATCCAATGTAAACACAGTCCTCTCCTTTATGAGGAGACCACCAGCTCACACAGTACCTCATTGACAGCCTGGGTCCACAGCTTCTTAGGGTCTGCACCGTACTCGAAAACTACCTCAGCTCTTATCAACTGAAATTGGGACTCATCTGACCAGGCCACAGTTTTCCAATCATCTAGGGTCCAACTGATATGGTCATAACCCCGGGAGAGGTGATGCAGGCAATGTGCTGTTAGCAAAGGCACTTGTGTCATTCATCTGCAGATTTCATTACACTTGTTGTTGTTGTGGTCTTCAGTCCTGAGACTGGTTTGATGCAGCTCTCCATGCTTCTCTATCCTGTGCAAGCTTCTTCATCTCCCAGTACTTACTGCAGCCTACATCCTTCTGAATCTGCTTAGTGTATTCATCTCTTGGTCTCCCTCTACGATTTTTACCCTCCACGCTGCCCTCCAGTACTAAATTGGTGATCCCTTGATGCCTCAGAACATGTCCTACCAACCGATCCCTTCTTCTAGTCAAGTTGTGCCACAAACTCCTCTTCTCCCCAATTCTATTCAATACTTCCTCATTAGTTATGTGATCTACCCATCTAATCTTCAGCATTCTCCTGTAGCACCACATTTCAAAAGCTTCTATTCTCTTTTTGTCTAAACTATTTATCATCTAGGTTTCACTTCCATACATGGCTACAATCCACACAAATACTTTCAGAACCGACTTCCTAACACTTAAATCAATAATCGATGTCAACAAATTTCTCTTCTTCAGAAATGCTTTCCTTGCCATTGCCAGTCTACATTTTATATCCTCTCTACTTCGACCATCATCAGTTATTTTGCTCCCCAAATAGCAAAACTCCTTTACTACTTTAAGTGTCGCATTTCCTAATCAAATTCCCTCAGCATCACCTGACTTAATTCGACTATATTCCATTATCCTTGTTTTGCTTTTGTTGTATACCCTCCTTTCAAGACACTGTCCATTCTCCAAAGGTCTCTTTAATTTTCCTGTAGGCAGTATCTATCTTACCCCTAGTGAGATAAGCCTCTACATCCTTACATTTGTCCTCTAGCCATCCCTGCTTAGCCATTTTGCACTTCCTGTTGATCTCATTTTTGAGACGTTTGTATTCCTTTTTGCCTGCTTCACTTACTGCATTTTTATATTTTCTCCTTTCATCAATTAAATTCAGTATCTCTTCTATTACCCAAGGATTTCTACTAGCCCTCGTCTTTTTACCTACTTGATCCTCTGCTGCCTTCACTACTTCATCCCTCAGAGCTACCCATTCTTCTTCTACTGTATTTCTTTCCCCCATTCCTGTCAATTGTTCCATTATGCTCTCCCTGAAACTCTGTACTACCTCTGGTGCTTTCAGTTTATCCAGGTCCCATCTCCTTAAATTCCCATCTTTTTGCAGCTTCTTCACTTTTAATCTACAGTTCATAACCAATAGATTGTGGTCAGAGTCGACATCTGCCCCTGGAAATGTCTTACAATTTAAAACCTGGTTCTTAAATCTCTGTCCTACCATTATATAGTCTATCTGTAACCTTTTAGTATCTCCAGGGTTCTTCCATGTATACAACCTTCTTTCATGATTCTTGAACCCTTAGTGTTAGCTATGATTAAGTTATCCTCTGTGCAAAATTCTACCAGGCAGCTTCCTCTTTCATTTCTTAGCCCCAATCCATATTCACCTACTACATTTCCTTCTCTTCCTTTTCCTACTCTCGAATTCCAGTCACCAATGACTATTACATTTTCGTCTCCCTTCACTACCTGAATAATTTCTTTTATCTCATCATACATTTCATCAATTTCTTCATCATCTGCAGAGCTAATGGATATGTCCCACACTGATTTCTGTGATTATTTCACTTAATGTTGCTTGTCAGTTAGCGCTTACAATTCTATGCCAATGCCACTGCCCTTGGTCATTGACTGAAGGCCGTCAGCCACCGTGTTGTCCATGATGAGAGACAATGCCTGAAATTTGGCATTACCTTGTTCAAATACACATCAGCAGTTATGTTTGGTGGAAAAAGATTGCTTAAATAATTTGTTTTGCACTAATTGCACACCACACTCCTTCTCCACATCATGCAGAAGCTCTTGATGTGAAAGATGAGGATTTTCTGAACTCCAACTTCAACTGTTCTGCAAGCTCACATATCCTGATAAATGCAACCATGCTTCATCTGAATAAAAGAGCATTTCAGGATCAATCTTTCCATCACACACAGAGCACAATAATCAAAGGCAGTAATGACATAAAGTAACAGTATCTGAATTGCCCAGTTGTTGCCCTGCTATTACTTTGTAAGGTTTCAGTTTGAGGTTGTGCAAAGCTGTTTGAACTGCTAAATGGCACAAAAATGTTCTCACACTCTTAATTCATGTGGTTTATTCTTGGTTTGAAAGCTTGTTTTTTTATTTTTTTGTGTAACATGGATCCAGTCTCTTAAAATATCCTTATTAATTTATATCTACAATAGTATATCAAACAATGGAAACTCTAGGTAGGAATATCAATAATATAGGAAAAGACAGATTGCCATTTATAGTAAAGAAGACATGTCAAGTTGCAGACAGGCACAATTAATAGATACTTACATATGTAAGTCTATTTTAATTGTGCCTGTCTGTAGCTTCACATGTTTATGGTAAGTAGCAATCTATACAGTAGTATAATAACTGGAAACACACTGACTCATTTAGAATGAGGGCAAGCCAGTAAACTGCTTCAGACTCTGTTCTTGCATACTCCAGCACAAATAAAAATTGTTGATCCTTCATGTACACAGCAAAAAAGAAAAACAATGTATACTCAGTTGCATAGTAAATTAGCTACAACATGCACTGTTAACTGATATCAGCATAATGGGTGGAAGCATCATGCAGTGATCAGAGCCTGGGAGGTGTTGATACTTGCGCAGTGCTGGAGACAACATGTATACCTTACATGAAACACCCTGCATTTTATGATAATGACTGTTTCTGTTACATTCACACTGATATCCTGTAATCTGGCATCACCTCTAGCAGTTCCCTTTGTGCATTGCGAGAGGGCATTTGTTTTGCATGTGCTGGTTTTAGCATGGTGTACAAGTGTGGGGCAGAAGATGGGTTTTTGGTAGGACACTGGTCACAGAAATCTTCTCAGAGTGGACTACATATCAACTTTGCCCACACTTAGTAATGGTTGCCAACTTGGAAAGGCAGTGGGCTTTTCAGTTTCGAGCCAGATATGTGATTGGTAGTCACATAAAAACCCTTTGGTTCCATCACGGCTTCCTATTGCTGCTAGAACATTTATATGTGCTGGAGCCAGGTTCTGCTCCAGTCAGAATGGTATATCATCAATGTGTAACTACTGTGAAACCATTACAAACAATAACTACCAGCATTTGATGGAAGTTCATGTTGATCTTCCATTGGATTAGTTACATTGTAATGGTGCTCAGTTTTGCGTAAGCAAGTGAACATACTGATTGTGTTTGTAAAATTTGACAGGGTTTGAGCGTGATTGGCTGTTCCATCATTTACTTGCAAGTGATGATTAGTTCTCTGTTTGATATTTCAAAGTCATGTGCTAAGCATTGTGGTACAGTATGCTAAATTTGTGTGTTGCTTTTATTTTAAGACTGAAAGAGAGTGCTAATAGTAATTTGTGCACTCTTCTCAGTTAATTTACCCTGTAAATACTGCACCCCTGGGTGGGATCTTATGACAAACTTCAGCTTGTTTTGTTCATTTGATGTATGCTCCTGACTAGTGGAAAAGATGTAACTCTGATATCTTCTCTTAAATTATATGTATTTCTTTTAAAATGTTGTGACATGTGGAGTAACACTGCTTTCTTTCTGTTTCAGAGCTCTAAAACCTAATTGTTTTATTGTACCTATTAGTCTCTTCTGGGACACCCAGTTGAGAACTGTGCCAAATGTAAATATGCCTATAACAGCTTCTGAATTAAGTTTTTCAATATGATTCCTTGGTGTCCTTTGCAGGTTATTGGTCCCCCACTTGTAACTGTAAATAAGTTGTGGAATGTAATTCAACTCTTGTTATTGGAATTCAGTTTTAAGCACAGAGGTCCTTTTAAAGGAAAGTTTTTCTGATGTTTATATTGTCTGTTTTACTTATCGGCACCTTTAGGACTATTTTGATTCTCACAATGTCTAATTGTCTGCTTGACTTACTGGCACTTTTAAACTATTTTGATTTTGATAGTATCTGATTTATTTTTTGGTACTTTAAAACAGGTCAATAATTACCTTATGAGCAATTTACTTAACAATTAAGGAAGCTCAGGTTACCAGTGTGTGCCTTATGTAATTTGTTGGAGTGAAATAAGTTGTAAACATTTTCTACTGAGTGTGGGCTCAGTCACTTATCAGTGCTGGATCCCCACATCCTTACCATCTCAATGGTAGGAGTGTGTGGTTCAGATTATTTTAGATTCACAATCTGTAATAGTCTCACAAGGTAATCATAAGTTTTTAGAGCAGTAATAATCTGCCAACACTGGCATCCAGTCAACATTTGTGAGGTATATTCCAGACAGAAATTATAATTTTGCTGCTCTTCATTTCAATGTGCAGGCAGTGTTCTGTTTCCAGTGGTATGATGTCATTATGCTTATTATTACAGTAAATATAGGAGACTAATTCTGGGACCATGTTATTGTCTCTCTTATAGTTAAGTAATACCATTTTAGCTTTTTCTCTTTCTACCCTGAAAGGGCAAGACCCTGCACTTAATGTGGCTACTATGCTTCTATCTGAGTGTGTCACATAATTGATCATTAGATGTATAGAGGAGATTATGTAACATAAGAAAACCATATGAATATAATAGAGGGAAACATTCCACGTGGAAAAAATATATCTAAAAAGAAAGATGATGAGCTTACCAAACAAAAGCGCTGGCAGGTCGATAGACACACAAACAAACATAAACATACACACAAAATTCAAGCTTTCGCAACAAATGGTTGCTTCGTCAGGAAAGAGGGAAGGAGAGGGAAAGACGAAAGGATGTGGGTTTTAAGGGAGAGGGTAAGGAGTCATTCCAATCCTGGGAGCGGAAAGACTTACCTTAGGGGGAAAAAAGGACAGGTATACACTCGCACACAAACACATATTCATCCGCATATACCTGTCCTTTTTTCCCCCTAAGGTAAGTCTTTCCGCTCCCGGGATTGGAATGACTCCTTACCCCCTCGCTTAAAACCCACATCCTTTCGTCTTTCCCTCTCCTTCCCTCTTTCCTGGCGAAGCAACCATTTGTTACAAAAGCTTGAATTTTGTGTGTATGTTTGTGTTTGTTTGTGTGTCTATCGACCTGCCAGCGCTTTTGTTTGGTAAGTCTCATCATCTTTCTTTTTAGATATAAGAAAACCATATGTATACATAAACTGTTCTTTACCACTTGAGGAGTCACTTCCTTTTTATAGTGCTTAATTATCCTGTTAAGAGTGGCTGCACAATTTTTCATTTGATACTGGAATTAAAAAAAAAAAAACTGTATTCAGGATTGCTTGAGACTCAGATTTAAGCCCTCTGCCTGGTTCAAAACCAGAGGAGTGCAACCAACTCTGTGATAAATGCTGCAAATTGCAAACCATGCTTTCACTTCATAAGCATAGCATCTGGTTTGTAAAAATCCAGTTGACAAGTGTCATTCATGCCAACACTATGTTCAATTTGCAACTGACACACAGTGCTCTCAATAGCTACCTACAGAGCCTCCTTCACATCTCATATGAGGCTTCACAGCAAACATGTTATATGCACACTGTTGTTTCTACCCGTTTTCTCAGATATTTCTCTGAGGAGCTTCAGACTTCCTGAATGGATTTATAGTTTTTGCTTACAATTTGCTCTAAAAATTAGATATTTGTCAGCAATGTGTCCCTCTGCTATGATATGAAAGTAAGACTGCATTAATTCAAAACAGATGGCACGAATACCATAAAATTTTAGTTGCCCAGGTAAAACAGTATGGTACACAATGAATGGCCTTTACAAGAACACAGATTACATCAAGAGGGTTATTTTTTAGTTCTAGATGTTGGGGCTTCATTTGTATGATCATATAGTTTTTGCAGAGACAGTCCCTCATGGAAGCCAGATTAAGAATATTTATCATGTTTGCTTTAGATCCACTTCTCAAACTTAAAAAAAGTCAAGGAATTAAATGGCTCATAATTAGAGGTGTTGTCATATTTCAGTTATTACTACTGCATATTTAAGTTTATCAAGAAATTTGCACTTAGTAATTGACTGATTACAAAGGTTAAGGATAGTTCTACCATTCCTTGGGGTTGTAGGAAGGGTACAATCAATTGCGAAGTAAATCTAACACATTGAGATTCAATTGTTTACTATGGTATTCAATATTTTCTGCTACTATGAGGAAGTAATAACTGAAACTGGTGGTCAATAATTTCAATGAGTTATCTTTTCTCCCAAAGCTGTTATCTACAAACTCCACTTCATTTACCTCATTTTTCGTTTGTTTCTTGTATAATAAAGCTCAAACTGACTTCCATAACTGAAGACATGCCAGTTTGAATCCTTGTGGTGTAAAATTTTCACTCCCAGTATTTGGTCAGCAAAGGGAAGGGGAGGTGGTGGCATGAAGTTTCTGGTCACCAATCTCTGCACCAATGTCCTGAATGGAGCTCCAAACCTCTCTGCAGAGGAATGGACAGAGGTGCAGGGCACTCTTTTTTCCTTGGGGTGGGAAACTGCCCATAAAAGGTGGAAGAATCAGCAGTGGGCAATGGCATGAGGAAGCAGGACTGCATTAAAAACACATAATGTGTATCCACAGGATATGTGGACTGTAGCTGAAAAAGTGTCATGATGATCTCTCCATAGGCAAAAGATTTTGGACTAGTCTTCCATTCAGATCTCCAGGAGGGGCAGACAAGGGGGAGGTTACTCTGAGAAGGAGATTGAATAACAACAAAAGGATAACATCCTATGAGTCAGGGTGTGGAATGCATCATGTTTGAACATGGTAGGGAAGCTAGAAAATCTGAAAATGGAAATGGTAAGGCTCAATATATTTACAGTGAATGTCAGTGACATGAAATGGAAAGAAGACAAGGATTTGTGGTCAGATGAGTATTGGGTAATATCAACAGCAGCAGAAAATTGTATATCGGGGTAGGATTTTTATGAATAGGGGAGCAGGACTGCAGGAGGTGACTATGAGTAGAAGACTGAATAATCAACAAAAGGATAACATTATATGAGTGAGGGTACAGAATGCCAGACTTCTGAATGTGGTAGGGAAGCTAGAAAATTTGAGAAGGGAAATGCTAAGACTCAGTATATTTATAGTGCGCATCAGTGAAGTGAAATGGAAAGAAAATAAGGACAACTGGTCAGATGAATATAGGGTAATATCAACAGCAGCGAAAAATGGTATGTTGGGAATAGGACTTGTTATGAATAGGGAAGTAGGACAGAGTGTGAGATACTGTGGTGAACAGTTCAGTGATAGTGTTTTCTTTTGGACCCCTCTCTTAAAAACAGCTGGCAAAGTTCTTGTTACTTTGTGATATGTTTCACATTTGTGAGCTAAAACATTGTAATCACTCACCACTGTGAGACTAAATGCACAAGTGCACATGACATGGTAAGAAAAGTATATAAGCAAAGCAGATATGAATGGGTAATCATTCTAGTAATGAAACAGGAGGCAAATAGGGAAATCCACTGACATAAGCTGCTATGAGAAACAGCAGACTGTTACTGCCCAGCACTCGGAAAGAACAAAGCTGGTCGGTTGACTGCTTGCTACTGCTGTGGCATCTATAGAAACCAGTTGTAGTAGCAACAAAGTGTTGAACATTCATGCCTGATCACAGAGTGTGGTCAGAGATTTGCACATTCTGTAAAGCAGGAAAGGCATTGATCTGTGGCAAACCTGACAGATAAGTACAGTGCTGGTGTATGGACAAGTGTTACAGTCCACATTGTTAAATGCACACTGTTGAATACGGGGCTCCACATCTGATGACCCTAAGTGTTCCCAAGTTGACCCAATGACACTGTCAGTTATGACTGCAGTGAACACAGGATCACTGAGATTGATCCATGGATCAATGGAAACGTGTTGCCTAGTCGGATGAATTACATTTGTTTTTTGTTTTGGGTGATAGTCATGTCCAGATACACTGTCATCTAGGTGAAGGGCTGGTCGAAATATACATCGATCTATGGATGCAGGTCGCAGGGAGCTGTAATATGCTATGAGCAACATTCACCTGGGCTTTCATGGAACCTGTGGTAGTAATCGAAGCAACATGACAGCTGTGGACTACGTGAACATTTTACATACTATGCACATCCCTTCATACTTTGTGTGTTCCCTGTTGGAGATGGCATCTTCCAGCAGGATAACTGTCCCTGTTTCAAGACCAGAATCGTGCTACAGTTTTTTGAAGAACATGTAGTGAACTCATGTTGCTGTCTTGACCATCAAATTTGCTTAATCTAAATGCGATGACTCACGTCTGGGAGGGCATAGTCGCCAACTGCGCTCCCAGAAACCACCGGCCCATAATTAATGGGAATTGCGTGACCTGTGTGTAGAGATCTGGTGCTTCATGTTCTCTCGTAAACATACCCAGGACTTGTTGAACCTACATCACACAGAACTGATGCTGCATTGCATTTCACAGGTAAACGAACGTGGTGTTAACCATGCGGTAATAATATTTTGGTTCTTCAGTATAAGTGTCATAAGATGTAGCGGATTCAATCATTCCACATGGAGAAGGAATAACAGTAACCTTTTTGTTGTTGTAGCTAAAGTTCTAGCTGCCAATTTCCAATAATGCACGATGGCACTGGCAAACTAAAGCCTGCTTTTCAACAGCGGTGTGCAAACTGAAGCTGTCTCCTATGGCCTGGGTGATAATTTTAGTGGTACAGGTATTAGTGAGATGCCACAGTTGTCAGAAATCCTGTCCGTGGCTTCTCATTTGCGTTCAAACAGCAGAATGATTCACATAGTGCAGAAATACTTGCTATGTCATCTTCTTTCTACAACCATTAGTTCTAATCTGCTTATCATAGGTTACATCATTTGACCACCAGGATCAGGGAAACATGTTCCCCAATTTACGTCTGAATAAAAATCAGATCAGTGACAAAACGTTCAATGGTTGTCAAACACTGTTACAAAGTATGTGAGACATATTACTGTACAAAAAGTCGTATCTGGACATTAAAATGTCCACTTACCCTTAATTAAGAGTCTTCGCCTAATTATCCAGTTCTTATTAACATCCCTTACGTTTGTATCATCTTGCCTTTGATTTGTATAAGGCCCCAAATAATTTCATGAATATTTACATTCAGTTTGTAGCTACGGATTCCAGTGAGCAGGTCAGTAAGCGCTCATTGAAGAGATCTGACATTACTTTTTCTGTAAAGTCAAGATCCCCCTTCCTTTCAACATTCCTACAAGAATACTTCATCGGTTTATGTCGTTCAATGCGAATCTGCTGAATTTCAGCAAATTCTACATGGTGTTGAGATTCCGGTTTTTTTTTTTTTTTTTTTTTTTTTTTTTTTTTTTTTTTGCCGTTAGATTTCTCTGAACCAACTTTTTAAGCACCTTATTACAGACACTTTTTTGTCACTCTAAAACTGTGTAGAAAATGTATCTCTTGATATTTGGACCTGGTCTGAGCCGTTAACATATAGTTCTATTTCGGATGTTTTGACAAATATTACCATGAACCGGCCGGCGGCTTGTTTCACATCTGATAGCCTCCCGTTATTTTGCAAACGTTATGTACCGATGAAATATGTTAAGCGCTTAATCTTCAGCTCATGTAAACCAACTTCTGCGGACCACGTGACTTCTACGGCTTCCTGAATGCTTCCCAAACAAGGCCAGCTGCTTGTCATCGTTGGCTCCCGAAATGTCAAGATAACTGTTCATTTCGCCACCATCCGTATTCCATAGCTGGTATCCCTAAAATTGAGAGCGAGAAGGAAGGTGGAACAGAAATATAAGGGTTTAACGTCCCGTCTACGACGATGTCGTTAGAGAAGAAGTGTCATGATTTATAACGCAAAGCGATTATGTTCATGCTGACATTGCCTCTAAAGACAAGGCATACTTACACTTTTATTCTATTGCACGTTGATGTTGTTTTTTGTTCTTTTTTTACGTAACTCTTGGTATCCCCGAGTAATCTGGCATGTCATTGGAAATATGCACGTCAAGAAAGGGAGAAAACCATAATGCAGTTGATTCGAGTAGCAATTGTAGGAAAAAGAAAGTGGCACATTTGCGAGATTTGTTTATTTTCCCAGCTGTTTGTCACAAAGTATAATACTATTGTCCACAACCATAGGCACAAAACTGAGCTGTCGGAAAATATATGTCGCGATTTTATCCGTGTCGTTTCACAGGAGTGCAGGGCTACTTATGAATTTGGAGTCTTAAGGAACTTAGTAACCAATTTTTCGATGTTTGAGGATACTGTATTTCAGATTTCTTCCTAGCATGAAGAGTTCAGCTCGTACCTAGAATTTGAACGCACATGAGTCTCGTAAGTCTCTCATCTCCGAGTGACTTACGAAATGGGAAACTTCACCCAGTTCCTAAATGTGTCAAGCGAATGTAAAAGCCTTCCAACCTCTTCTTCGAACCACTGAATCGTTCGTCTGCCGAAATTTGTAGAACGCGTTTCGTCAACGAGGTTTCATCGTCAGTTGCCTGGATATATTTTATTAAAAACTGTTTAATCCCTTCTCAGAATGTTGCATTTATAATCGTGAGCGCTTTCATTCGCTAGTCAGTCTTCCACCGCACGTAACAGACGCCCATAAGTAATTTTTGCTATGATGGTTGGTACACGTACAAGTATTGCTCGAAGTGTAGGCGTTCCAGTGAGCAATAAAAAGAGAGAACGACGGAAGATCCATAGTGCAAACAGCGAAAGGACGCTGCCTACGCAAATGAGTGACGCACGATGACTCAATGCGTCGTCTCCTGTCCGTGCGTTGAAGTCCCAGCGGCTGAGGCCATTCCACGACAAACAGTAGTTACTTTGCGTGACAGTTGATGTACACTTCCATCAACGAACCGCGCAAGGAAGCAACGGTACACGTACCTGCGTGTTCCTGTAGGAGCGTCTGGTCTATGTGGAAAGCAGGTCGCCGATTAACTGTTCTGATTTAGAGGCCTGGCAGCAGTTGTCCGCTCTGGCCCGAGTTCGTCGCCCTGGCATCCGGCATACGTTTACGCTCTCCTGATCCACTCGCGCACTCGAAAAACACCCGCGCACAGACACATCCCAGTATTCGCTAGGAACGACAGCGCCTAGCCCTCTCTCGCAGGTAGCACCACGTCGACTGGATTCCTGTGCACGCGAGCGGCAGAGGCTGTGGGTGGGGGAGCGCTGCCCCTCTACCTGTAGGTACAGTGTCCACACAAAGCACAGAACGACCGCGCGCCTTACCTGAGGCGGCGGCGGCGGCAGCACGCAGGCTCCATGCGGCGTGCTAATAGTGGGGGGACATACGCGACACTGTCGCTGCAACCAAAGTCGCCCGCAGCTACCGCCCTCCAGCTTGGCGACAAACCAACCACACGCACACGATGGTTCCCTTCTCTGCGGCGGCCACCTAAGTTTCCACTAACTATCACTCGATGGCGCTAATGAGATGTGACATTACCATTCTTCTTTTTTCGTATTGTCATCTCCGGACAACGCTTTTTCCCGGCGCCTGGGCTTTAATTTTAGCCCAGTATTCCCTCATTTCTTTCCTGTGCTGTTCCTTCCACGCTTCAGTCCACATTTTGCCAGTTTTTAGTTGTGACTCTACATGGAATCCAAGGTGGTCTTGGAATGCGTTTATCGCTACCCTCCACTGCTTGCAGGTTCTTTTCTACCTCGGTAAACCACACCTCCTATGTTTTACTCTTGAGAAAGTAGTGGAAGATCCGACCGCTCAACCTTGTGGGATTCATACGGGCAATGCGCCTACAAAAACAATCGTCCCCCTATGGATGGTGTCTGCGATCTTTTCTACATTGTATATATTTCATACAGTATTGATTGCCTACAATTTACATGATATTCAACAGCTCGTCAACGTAGTAGGAGACTACAGCAGTAATCCAGTAATCTAGGCCTGAATATCAGTACCAAAAAGATCTAGTTTATGAATGTCACACGATAGCCCGACTACTCTACAAATGCAAATCTACAATTCAGTGGTTCCTTGATACAAAGAGTAGACGAGTTTAAGTAGTTTAGAAAGTGAAGATTGAGGATCAGACATGGATATAAAATGTCGCGTAGAGAACGCTCGTAATGATTTAATAAATTTCTAGAAAATGTTCACAAGTACAGATCTAGACCTAAATCTTACTGTTCGTTTTATAAGATGCTACACTTGGCCTGTTCTTCTATACGGTTTTATAGGATTGGCGCTAAATATGCCAATTTACAATTTGTACAGAAACCAGATGGCAGTTATAAGAGTCGAGGAGCATGAAAGGGAAGCAGTGGTTGGGAAGGGAGTGAGACAGGGTTGTAGCCTATCCCCGATGTTATTCGATCTGTATATTGAGCAAGCAGTAAAGGAAACAAAAGAAAAATTCGGACTAGGAATTGAAATCCATTGAGAAGAAATAAAAACTTTGAGGTTCGCCGATGACATTGTAATTCTTTCAGAGACAGCGAAGGACCTGGAAGAGCAGTTGAACGGAATGGACAGTTTCTTGAAAGGAGGATATAAGATGAACACCAACAAAAGCAAAACGAGGATAATGGAAAGTAGTCGAATTAAATCGGGTGATGCTGAGGGAATTAGATTAGGAAATGAGACACTTAAAGTAGTAAAGGAGTTTTGCTATTTGGGGAGCAAAATAACTGATGATGGTCGAAGTAGAGAGGATATAAAATGTAGACTGGCAATGGCAAGGAAAGCGTTTCGGAAGAAGAGAAATTTGTTAGCATCGAGTATAGATTTAAGTGTCAGTTTGTCGTTTCTGAAAGTATTTGTGTGGAGTGTAGCCATGTATGGAAGTGAAACGTGAACGATAAATAGTTTAGACAAGAAAAGAATAGAAGCTTTCGAAATGTGGTGCTACAGAAGATTGCTGAAGATTGGGTGGGTAGATCACATAACTAATGAGTAGGTATTGAATAGAACTGGAGAGAAGAGAAATTTGCGGCACAACTTGACTAGAAGAAGGGATCGATTGGTAGGGCATATTCTGAGGCATCAAGGGATCACCAATTTGGTATTGGAGGGCAGCGTGGAGGGTAAAAATCATACAGGGAGACCAAGAGATGAATACATTAAACAAATTCAGAAGGATGTAGGTTGCAGTAGGTAGTGGGAGGTGAAGCAGCTTGCACAGGATAGAGTAGCATGGAGAGATGCATCAAACCAGTCTCAGGACTGAAGACCACAACAACAATAACAACATGCCAAAAGCAAGAAGGAGTGAGGCCTCTGACATGTGGATTTACCGCAGTATGCTCAAAATTCTATGACCAGCACGAATAACAAAATCTGAGGAAAATTCAAAATGTTTAGAAGAAGAAAAACTGCATAACTTGGACAAAAGTACATCACTGCTCTGCAGTTCACGCTTAAATGCCTGGCACATCGTTCTTCGAACCACCTTCGGGCTATCTCTCTACCGATCCCTTCTCAGATAGCGAGTGGGAAAAATGAACACATAAATATTTCTGTACGAGCTCTGATTTCTCTTATTTTATTACGATGATTGTTTCTCCCTATGTAGATTGGCAGCAATAAAATTTTCTTATTCACAGGAGAAAGTTATTGACTGAAATTTCGCGAAAATATCTCGCCGCAATGAGAACGCCTTCGTTTTAGTGACTGCCATCCCAACTCGCTTATCATATCTGTGACACTTTGCCATCTATTTCGCGACAATACAAAACGAATACCAAATATATTCTCCTACAGTTGATGCTACAAGAGATGGCCGAGGGTAAAAGAAAAAAACGGCGAAGAAAAATATACTGGTTAGATAACATAAAGCAGTGGACAGGATCCCAAAGTGCGGACCAAATACTAAATACAGCGGTTCATCAAATAAAGACACATTGTGTAGTCACCAACATCCATTAATGGATAAACAGAAGAAGAAGAAGACAGATTTCATGATTGTGTTGTCTCCTGAATTTCCCATCAGGCCTAAGATTTTTCTCAAAATCAGTCTTTTATTTCTCACTTATCGATCACACCTTTTGTACTCATTCATTCTGCGGCGTACAGGGCCTCGGCTTATTGCAGGACATTAATGTCGTATCTAGCCGGTTGAGGTGGCCGAGCGGTTCTAGGTGCTACAGTCTGGAACCGCGCGACCGCTACGGTCGCAGGTTCGAATCCTGCCTCGGGCATGGATGTGTGTGATGTCCTTATGTTAGTTAGATTTATGTTGTTCTGAGTTCTAGGGGACTGATGACCTCAGAAGCTAAGTCGCAAGCCATTTGAACCATTTGAATGTCGTGTCTTGGCATTAATTGATATTTTCTTGAAGACACTTTTGCTTAATTGGTATACTTATTATATTTTCTATCCACTCTCCTAGATATTAAAATTGCTCCGCACGTTTGATTTGCTCTTCTTTCATCTCTAGTGGTGACTTGACGTTTGTAATAAATTTAGTGTTCCCGAAGGAGATCGGGAGATGTGTTCTGCAGCTGCGTCTAGCGAATCACGAAAAAATGTGTGGTCATCTACATAGGCCAGGTAGTCAACGGTCGAATTCAGGTGTCTATAGCCAAGCCTGACTCCATTCTCAACACCTTTGTCACTTATTCCTTTTTGCAAGTTTCGGATCGCTTGCAAGTGCACAGTTGGAAAGCAGAGATTAGCGTCAAAATGCTTGCCTTACTCCCTGCCTGATTTCAAAGACATCTGAATTCTCTCCCATTAGCTTTACTTTGGAGGCGGTGTCAGTAAGAGTCTGTTACTTTGCTGTCGAATCCAAATTCTTTGAGCCTTTTTTATATCTACGAAGGCCGCTACGCATTTCTTACTTATACACTTGATGTAAGGAAGTACACATTTAAGAAATGACCGTTGTTTTCAATTTCGTCATTTGTTACAGTAGCAGCCCAGAGTTGCTTCGCAGTCTATAATCCACCAAAGGAAGGAAAGAATGTTTAAGGTACTGTACGTCTCAACCCCCTATGAACTAATCACCTTGAGAAGGTGGGGCGGCTTGCGCATCTCAGATATACAGACAGCCGTATCGTAGGTGCAGCCATAACGGGGGGCTATATGTCGTGTGACTAGGGCCTCCCGTCGCCGGATGCAAGTCTTTCGATTGGACGCCACTTCGGCGACTTTCGCGTCGATGGGGATGAAATGATGATGATTAGGACAACACAACACCCAGTCCCTGAGCGGAGAAAATCTCCAAGCCAGCCGGGAATCGAACCCGGGCCTTTAGGATTGACATTCTGTCGCGCTGACCACACAGCCACTGGGGGCAGACGGGGGTTATATGTGGAGAGGCCAAACTGCCTAAAGGTACCTGAAGAGGAGCAGCAAATTTTTCGTAATTGCAGGAGCAACAGTGTGTGACTGATCTGGCCTTATAACATTAACAATCATGGCCTTACTCTGCAGGCATTGCAAACGGCTGAAAGCAAGCAGAAACTACACCTATGATTTTCCCCCCTGAGGTCCTGCAGATTGACTGTATAGCCTAACCATGATATCCGCACGTGTGTAAAGTACTTTGAAGGTAAAATAGTTCCCATTGGGATCTCTGAGCCAGGACTACACGCGGATGTTGTCATCAGGAAAACCAAGACTGAAATTCTACAGGACGGAGGATGGAATGTTAGATCCCTTATACGGGTAGGTAGGTTAGAGAATTTAAAAATGGAAATGGGTAGTTTGAAGTTAGAGGTAGAGGGGCTTAATGAAGTGCACTGGCACGAAGAAAAGGACTGTTTGTGAGATCAGTACAGGGTTATCAACATAAAATCAGAGGTGACGCAAGATTGGGTCTAATAATTAACGAGAACATAGGAATGATGGTAAGCTACTATGAACAGCATAGCGAACACATTATTATAGCCGAGACAGACACGAAGCCAACAGCCACCACAGCAATACAAATTTATATGCTAACTACCTCTGCAGATGATGAAGAGATTGAAAGAATGTATGATGAGATAAAGGAAATTATCCAGATAGTTACGGATGACAAAAGTTTAATTGTGCCGGGTGACTGTAGTAGAAAAAAAAACATGTTGCACAATTTAATTATCGCTAACATATGACTCACGAATCATATAAAAAGTTTGTGTACGTGGAAGATACCTGGGGGCACTGGAAGATTTTAGATTGATTGTATAATGGTACGACAGAGATTTCGAAACCAAATTTTAAGCTTTAAGGCATTTCCAGGTGCAACTATGAACACTGAGCATAATGCAGATAAACTGCAAACTAAATCTGAAGAAGTTACAAAAATGTTGAAAATGAAGGAGACGAGACCTGGGTAAACTGAAGGAACGAGAGGTAGTTAAGAGCTTCAGATGGAGCATCAGGCAACGTCGAAGTGAAACAAGGGAAAGGAATAAAAGGTAAAACGAATTGATAACTTTGAAGGACAGAGATCTTTTGATAATTAAGGAGATATTGAATTTGATGGACAAAAGCAGAAAGTATAAAAATTCATCAAATGAAATAGGAGAAAGGGAATACGGACATCCAAAAAATGAGACTGACAGAAAGTGCCAAATGGCTAAGCAGGAATGCACTCAAACACTTTTAGATGTTTTGAAAACTATTTTGTTACTCTAATCGCTTGCAGGAGTGTTTGAAGGACAAATGCTAGACTGTAGAAGCACTCATAACCAGGGGAAAGACCTTCGGAGAAAGAAGAAGCAATTGTGTGAATACCAAAATAAGCAAATAAGTGAAATCTGCAGCGCCTGTGTTGTTCAGAAGTACGTTGCAATGTTCCTTCAAACATGCATGCTACTGAGAATACATTTCATGTATTTCTTAACGGCTGTAGTCGCCGCAGTGCCTGTTCCTTCCGACATACATGCCTGTCCGAAGGAACATTGTATCGTACTTTGAGCCGCACAGACACTACAATATCACATTTATTAGCCGATACCGGGCATGCTACGTTCAATTAAAATGTCTCCGCCGTACGGGAATGTACACAATGAATGTACCAGTGCAGTTTGTAGAAACATGCTTGACGACCTACAGAAGTTTTGGTGCGATCGTTGGGCGCGCCCAGAGATATCCTATGTTAAGTCGACCGCATGCGATAAGCGGAAAATCCAGGTTCGAGTCCCGGTCCGGCACAAATTTTCATTGTCGTTATTCCATTATACAGCTGATGGTTGTCCATATTCGCAACTGCGAATACATTTCATTTAAATCTGAATGGTGAAAGGAGAATATACTGGGGACCAGCTTGAGGACAATGTTACAGATAGAGAAGAAGAATTAGGTGAAGATGAGATGGGAGATAAGATACTACAAGAAGAATTTGCAGATGATGTGATCTCTGATTTATTTATTCTTGTATATCACCTGACAAGGTAAATATAGCCTGTTTGGTTGACTCTCCTTTTTGAAATTCACACTGCGTGCTGCTGAGTATATTTTCTCGTACTAAAGTATGTATACAGACAATTGTACATCACCTTATCCAGAATTTTTGAAAATACTCGCAGTAAAGAGATGGGTCGTGAAACCTTATTGGCGTTTCGTCTTCTTTCTTGCGAAGTAGCTAGGTAGCAGGACTGTAGATATTTTTAAAAATATTGGGAATACGATGTATCGATATTTAAAAATATAATTATTGTCTCTCGATATATAACAAAACAGCTATCGATACATTGATATATCAATCGAAGAAATATCGAAGTTCAGCCCCATAAAACTATGGGCTGCACATTGTTAATATCCTGCCAGTTTTAGAGCTTATACTCGTATTTAAGTACTGATTTATTATTAGGTATTCTGTACATCAATAAGCTAGCTACCTGCTTATCTCTCTTAGAGAAAGAACTGAAAGAAGAACGATGAACGTTCGCACTTGGCGATAGCCACTTTGGTAACAATGGTAGCTGTAAGAAAGTGCCATAATAAAAGGTGTCCGATGGGTCCGTTGTTCGGTTTCGTCACATATCGGATTTGTCCGGAAAACCTCATGTCGACTCCTCTGTTTTTCCATTGCTGCAAACACCAGTGACATGGCAGTTGCAGAGTCAAAACTGCGTAAAGTTACACGTTGCAGTTTCTGCTTGTATCGCCGAGGGCCGATTACGTCAGCATCTCCCCTCACGCGTTTCCGCCTACCGCGAAGACCAATCTTGTCATTTAGCAACTGTTTTTGAAGAATGCAGATGTGAAGAAATAGCACACTAGCTGCATTAAGAATTGTTTTTTAGCGCAACTGGTGTGATATTTCTTCACATTGGAAATCTTGTTGCATTCATACCGTCAACCCTCAGCGCTGCCATCTACAGGCCGCTCTGCACGCTATTTGTAGCACGCTTACCAACTTACAGGATAACGGCGCGAAATTTCGATTTGTTATTACAAATTTAAGGTTTTTATTTGACTCATCCTCGTATATAGGGTCGTCAGGCGCATTTTCTCTTATGTCTCGGCAGATATTTGCAATTTCGTTTTTGCAATGTGTGACTAAGTCAGTGCAAACAATTACTGTTCATCGCGTCTTCCATGTGGCGCCCAGTATTGAAGAAGCGTCGGTTGGTTTCAGTTACAAACTAAATTAATTTTAAAGCTGAATTTTATGTGTCCATTCGATAGAGCGATCCGAAATTAGTCTAGTGCGATTTTCGTTATATCGATCCGTATTAATGGGGACAGTAAAACACGAAGCATAACCAGTACTCCAGTAGCATCAGCATCGCCCTGGTCTACACTTAGTGCTACCGCCATCCAGCAGCACTACACCAGTGAGCTGACCTGAAGATGTGACAGAATAGCAAACAGGAGCTGTCGTGTTTGGACGTCACCCTAACCACAACTTGAAGAAAACTGCCCGATTTGTTGCTGTATCAACATGGGCTCTCCAACGAATCTACAAGGAATGGTGCACCACTAGCAGCCATTTAACAAGGCATAAGAACAGTTCTAAATATAACCTAGCCGATCGACATGGACGGCAAACGGGCATCATCGCAACTAATCAATGAAAAACGGGTTCAAATCCGACAGGAATTGCTATTGTCAGTGAATGCATCTCCATCTCAACCACTTCCAGGGGAAACATTGCGAATGGAGCCACAATCAATGGACATTTGTGCTCTGGTATCTCGCAGCACGCCATTGCTCATAGCGACACATGAAGCCGCACGCCTTCAATGCTCAAAACAATATAGAAACTGGACGAATGGTGAATTTGCGGCTTTTCAAATAAAACAGTGCATCTACACTATTGGCCATTAAAATTGCTACACCACGAAGATGATGTGCTACAAACGCGAAATTTAATCGACAGGAAGAAGATGCTGTGATATGCAAATGATTAGCTTTACAGAGTATTCATACAATGTTGGTGCCGGTGGCGACATCTACAACGTGCTGACATGAGGGAAGTTTCCAACCGATTTCTCATACACAAACAGCAGTTGACCGGCGTTGCCTGGTGAAACGTTGTTGTGATTCCTCGTGTAAGGAGGAGAAATCCGTACCATCACGTTTCCGACTTTGATAAAGGTCGGATTGTAGCCTATCGCGATTGCGGTAATTCGTATCACGACATTGCTGCTCGCGTTGGTTGAGATCCAATGACTGTTAGCAGAATATGGAATCCGTGGGTTCAGGAGGGTAATACGGAACGCCATGCTGGATCACAACGGCCTCGTATCGCTAGCAGTCGAGATGACAGGCATCTTATCCGCATGGCTGTAACGCATCGTGCAGCCACGTCTCGATTCCTGAGTCAACAGATGGGGACGTTTGCAAGACAACAACCATCTGCACGAACAGTTCGACGACGTTTGCAGCAGCATGGACTATCAGCTCGCAGACCATGGCTGCGGTTACCCTTGACGCTGCATCACAGACAGGAGCGCCTGCGATGGTGTACTCAACGACGAACCTAGGTGCACGAATGGCAAAACGTCATTTTTCGGATGAATCCAGGTTCCGTTTACAGCATCATGATGGTCGCATTCGTGTTTGGCGACATCGCGGTGAACGCACATTGGAAGCGTGTATTCGTCATCGCCATAGTGGCGTATCTATCACCCGGCGTGATAGTATGTGGTGCCATTGGTTACACGTCTGGTCACATCTTGCTCGCATTGACGGCACTTTGAACAGTGGACGTTGCATTTCAGATGTGTTACGACCCGTGGCTCTACCCTACATTCGATCCCTGCGAAACCCTACATTTCAGCAGGATAATGCACGACCGCATGTTGCAGGTCATGAACGGGCCTTTCTGGATACAGAAAATGTTCGCCTACTGCCCTGGACAGCACATTCTCCAGATCTCTCACCAATTGAAAACGTGTGGTTAATGGTGGCCGAGCAACTGGCTCGTCACTATTTTTTTGCCAGTCACTACCCTTGATGAACTGTGGTATCGTGTTGAAGCTGCATGGGCAGCTGTATCTGTACACGCCATCCAAGCTCTGTTTGACTCAATGCCCAGGCGTATCAAGGCTGTTATTACAGCCAGAGGTGGTTGTTATGGGTACTGATTTCTCAGGATCTATGCACCCAAATTGCGTGAAAATGTAATCATATGTCAGTTCTAGTATAATATATTTGTCCAATGAATACCCGTTTATCATCTGCATTTCTTCTTGGTGTAGCAATTTTAATGGCCAGTAGTGTAGTACAGTGACGGCCCAAAACATGGGGTATCTGCAAGAGGAACTACAATTCCAAGAACTATCTGCAAAATTCCGAGTGACTGTATTCAACAACGTGGATCCGCAACAACTTCGATGTTGTCCTTCTGTTGGTCCTGCGATTTAAAAAAATAAAAAAATAAAAACAATTTACGCAATGTTAGTAACAGGTCAATCATTTTCTACTCACCGGATACCAGAACTATGAATTTATTAAATGAGAAAGTCATAGTTTCCACTTCTGCTAATTTTTTCCTTATTTGCGAAGTTTTATCCAACGTATATATGCGACTGGCCAATTTCGGTTTCATAGGTCATTTTAAATAACGAGGTCGAAATTTGCCATCTGTGCACATGCACTGAATAAAACTTGGCAAATAGAGTAATCAATAGTCGACGTGGAAACGCTGACTTCATCATTTAGTAATAGTAATTTCTTATCCTACTGTTCACTGATTACTGTAACGGAAAAATGAAGTTTGTGACAACGTAGTTTCCGCATATACTGTAACCGAAAGAGGTGGCGCAGTGGTTAGAACACTGGACTCTCATTCGGGAGGACGATGGTTCAATCCTAGTATGACAATTCAGATTTGGGTTTTACGTGAGTTTCCTAAATCGCTCCAGGCAAATGCCGGGATTTTTCCTTTGGAAGGGTACGGCCGCCTGGAATGATCTCGATGTCGATGGGACGTTAAACCCTAATCTTCCTTCCTAATTTTCGTACACTGAACAACGGTGGCTAAGAAACTTCTAAAGTATTTTAAGAAACAGGTAGAAGAATGGACTTGGAATAACAACAACAACAACTTCGTAAGATGTTACTGTGATATCTTCAATTGTATAGCCATCTTATCAGGTACTTCTTACTTTGATGAGACTAAGAAAATTGTCGACATGCAGTTGATGATCTGCCTACCATCATTATTACTGTGATATTTATATACAACAAAATTATCTTCGTTACTCACGACGTGTGAGGGAGTAGACAAAGAAAGGTGACATACATTTGTTGCTACAATCGTGTATTATGCAGAGCTAAATGGTTGCCTGGTAGGGGCCATGGATGGAAGCAAGTGTCAGGAAGATGTCTTCCCACTCTCGTGGCGCTGCACCGTCACATTCCGCCCCATCCCCGAGACGTTTAGAAAGGAATGCGTAGCCGCATACTCTTTCCTCCTCCCACATACCTCAACGAGGTCAGGGAGTGAAACACTGTGATGCTTGGTACAACGTTGTCGGATACAGCTTGCATCGCATACATCAATTTTTCTCTCTGCCATTCCTATTTTATTATTACTGTTATTGTTATTATTTGCGAATTAGTCCATTAGGAATACGCGAAGTACTTAGACGTGTGAATTTTACTTCTTTTGTGCCCATATATCTTTCATTTTCTTCAGATAAATTTTGATGTCGCCAATCCGTTTCGCTGTGTCCTTTTTGGCTTTGCTTCTGTTGAAAAAAAATTGACTATTTCTTTTGTAATCTGTCTATGTACTCTTTTAATCTGTTCAAATGGTTCAAATGGCTCTGAGCACTATGGAACTTAACTTCTGAGGTCATGAGTCCCCTAGAACTTAGAACTACTTAGAGCTAACTAACCTAAGGACATCACACACAACCATGCCCGAGGCAGTATTCGAACCTGCGACTGTAGCGGTCACGCGTCTTTTAATCTGTCCGCAGAATATTAACCTGCTCTTTCTAGTGTCACTATGGCTGTTTGAGTATTATTTGATTTGATTTCTTTTGAATTGGTACTGCTCATACACAAGGTTTGGGCCTAGATTTTTTTTCTTGAGACTTTGAGTGCCTTTTTCTCAGTGTTTTGGATGTCTGTTTTCCTGTTCAAAATAAAGTTTACTGATTCATAGAGACATTCTATTTAATTACTGTATTGTAATGTCTTAGCTTTGTATGCTTGGAGATTCATTTCTTGTTGTAGATATTTTGGCAAGTTGGTATGCAGTTTCTATCTTTTGGCATCTAATTTCGTGTGCTTTTGTTTCCTTTCCATTTTCCTGTACGGTTTCAAAATGGCTCTGAGCACCATGGGACTTAACTTCTGAGGTCATCAGTCACCTAGAACTTGGAACTACTTAAACCTAACTAACCTAAGGACATCGCACACATCCATGCCCGAGGTAGGATTCGAACCTGCGACCGTAGCGGTCGCGCGGTTCCAGACTGAAGCGCCTAGAACCGCTCGCCCACTCCGGCCGGCTGTACGGTTTCACCGAGATATTTTAATTTGTGGAACACGTTTAATTTTGCCGTACTCATCTCCATGAATTTAAGTGCTTCTTTGTTGCAGGTCATAGTCAAAAGATGCCTGGAGCCCTGTTTTCTGTAGTTTCTTTCAAAAGTTCAATCTGATTTTTGGCTGATGGAATGTCACGAGTTAATATTGTTAAATCGTTTGCAACGATAATCAAACTATAGACAACTTAAGTTTGCCTAAAGTGATTGGTTGGTCAATTTTTAGGATTTGTTTCTGTTTCCTCCATTCTTGTATACTTTTTCAAGGGCAGAGTCGAAAATTAACGAGAACTGCTCATCTCTTTGCCGTTTTCCCGTTTTGATTTTCAAAGAATCTGAGAGTTTCCCTATAAAATTAATATTGGACTTCGTATCTACAAAAGTTTTCAGGTCTATGCCTTGTTGTTTTACTATTTGGAAGTGTAATCCGCGGTCAACTGACTCCTAAGCTTTTCTGAAATTAACAAATATGAAACTAAATTGTTACTACAAATTCTCTGGTGTCTAAGAATTAGCATTAGCTTCAGATTTGCTGTGGAAACGAATGGTCTGGTCTGAATCCTGCCTGATATTCTCCTCTTTTTGGTTCAAGTTGTTTCTGTGCCATATCGAGAAAACACACAGAGAGAATTTTGTATGCAACATCTTAGTGAGATTCTTCTGTTGTTATTTACATCTGTTCTGTCTCCCTTCTTGTGTACTGAGTGAATTAACGCATTTTCCAGTCCATAATGTCTCGCATGATTTTGGCGATTTCTTTTATATCTTTGAGGATTTCTACAATGATTCCATCATCCCCCGACGCGTTATGGTTCTTCACTCTTTTGGTCCGTCTGGCGGAAATGAATTAGGATTAATGTGCTCAGGTTCTTAAGAGAGGAATCATTGTGTTGGTTGTGGCAGTTATGTGGTTTTTTGCAATATCTGGCAAGTTCCTTGCAGTTTACTTGATTGTTTAGAAGTACAAACTTTGTGTTGATATCCCATGAGCTTAGTTTTGAAGTTCTTATAGAAATTTCGTGTTTCTTTCTTTCGAAGTCTGTCTTGATTTCAAGCAGTTGACACACAGTGCATTTCGTCTGATTAATCTGTCTCTTTCCTTATTGTCAGGAATGTTTTGTGGTTGTATTCTGTCTTATTGCTGTTCCAGTTGTTGTATGCATTCTGTCGACATTAAATTGCATGCTCACATTCCTCATGCCACCAACAGTGCTTTTTTCCTTTTCTGCAAAGGAATTCGTGTCTGTGCTGTTTCGATCCACTTGTTTTGTAATTGTTTGACTGATTTTTCTCTACTTCTTCCGTTAGAGATGGTTGGCTCCTGCTAGTGTCAAATTTGGGGCTTTGTGTCTTGTATTCTGCGAACCTCTGAGGTTTTAAACGTAGTTTTATTCTTGTCAGGTAATGGTCTGAGCCTATGTTTGCACCCTTTTTGACTAGGACTTCGTAATTTTTCTGTGGTTTGAATAAGAGATTGGTACATGGTCGATTTGGAATTCAGCGATGATATCTGTTTTGATGGTTCAAAGCCGTCATAAAGACGAAGGGTTGATACACATTATATTAATGTCCACCAATGAGTGTCGGCATGCTATTGATTGGATATGTAGGTAATGGCTTGAAATTAAGTTATAACATGAATATTAACAAAAGTAAAACAACGGTAATGGAATATAGTCGAATTAAATCTACTAACGCTGAGACAATTAGGAAATGAAACTGTTAAGATAGTAGAGAGTTTTGGTATTCTGGAAGCAAAATGTGTTATTTAGAAGTAATAAAGATATTTAATGAAAACCTGTAATAGCAAGAAACGATTTTCTGAGAATGAGAAACATGTCATCATCGATTTTAAATTAAATGTTCGGAGATCTTTCCTGAAGATATTTATCTGGAACGTAGCACTGTACTGTTGCGAATCTTGGACGTTAAACAATAGGTCAAGGAGCCTTTGGAATGTGGTGCTCCGGAGGAATGATGAACATTAAATGATTAGATCGAGTAACTGATGAAGACGTAATCTATGGCACAACATGACTAAGAAAAAGGTTCAGATGACAGGACATACCCTGAAGAATCAAGGAATAGTTAATTTGGTAATCTAGGAAAGCGTTCTGGGGACACCAAGGCTTGACTACAGTCAGGGGCAATTCTACAAGTCGGTGAAGTGGGGGGGGGGGGGGGGGGGGGGGGGGAATTGGGAGAATGGAATATCGCTTAACAAAAGGAGAGTTGGGATCCTCCACCGACAAATTGGTAAAATTTGGTGTTGCTTGAAGTAGTTTTTGGTAATTGTTTTGGAGTTCAGGGTAAAAACGTATCTGCGGAATGTGTGTACCCGGACAAATTATACGATTTGACCCAGATGTCCGGCGATTTCGAAGTTTTTTTCTGGGGTCAGCAATTTAAGTGTTGGTAGACATATCTGGCATATTTAGCTTTCTTGACTATTGTATGTGGTACTCGTACATTAATATACATCCAATGTATATTAATAGATAATAAAACGACCGTTTTAAGTTAAATGATATTTATTGGTTTAGATAGTAAGCTATTTGCCTCTCTTATTCTTTTGTTATAATGTGTTTGAAATACATTGCAACCTAAATTGCTAAATACTTATAAAAATTATTGAATCTTTTGAAGTAATATATAGCCCCCCCCCCCCCCCTTGCCACTGCCCCTGACTACAGTAAGTAGGTTCAAGTAGATGTTGGTTTCCATTGTTATGAAGAGATGAAGACAAGTTTAGACTAGCGAGAGCAGGTGCATGAAACCAGTCTTTGGACTGAAGACAACAACAGCGACAACATTAACGCTACTTATGACCAAATAGTATAAAGGAAAGAAAGTAGGCTAAAAGCAGACGTGAATAGCAGCGAAATCTTAAATTGTGATTGGAATGCATAATACAAGGATAGATTAGACACCAGTTGTGGCGGCCTATTTATTGCCATAAAGAACTCGATAATATCTATATAGGTTATTACAGATTTCAAACGTTAATTTCGTGACAATGTTCTGAAAGTTTTACCTGAAAAATACGTCGAGCATTTACTTATAGAACCGACTCGTCAGGCAGCGAATGAGATATTTCACTAATAGGCCCGAACTTTTCATTTTTCTACCTCAAAGGAGACAATTAGTGCCATTAAGGCTGCATCAGTGAGTACAAGTGTTGAAAAAAATGACCGTATGGTATTGTTGGCAGGGAGACCTCGTCTGGGGTTGTTCGGCCGCATTGTTCAAGTATTTCTATTTCACGCCACTTAGGCGACCTGCCCGTCTTTGTCATGAAGATGAAATAAAATGATTAGGACAACTCAAACACCCAATTGCCGAGAGAATAAAACCTGTGACCCGACCAGAAAGCGAAACCCAGGGTCCCTGCGATCGAGAAGTAGCGATGCTAACCACCAGATGACTTGCTGCAGACACTACAGCTGTAGAAAGGAATGTTAAGGAAGGTAGGAAATTATTTTTGCTTAGCAATGTGACAACTAATAAGTTACTGTTTATCTGCGCAATCAGCATTCTCTGTGGACGAAAATGTGGACCACAAATGGACAGAATGAAGGGTTTTGATGATGATGGTTTGTGGTGCACTCAACATGTGGTCATCAACGCCCATACAAGTTCCCAATCTTTCCAGTTCCAATCTCACCACTTCCCGAATGATGATGAGATGATGAGGAAAACACAAACACCCAGTCCCCGGGCGGAGAAAATCCCTGACCTGGGCGGGAATCGAACCCGGGACCCCGTGATCCAGAGGTAGCAACGCGAGCCACTATATCACGTGTTGCGTACTTCAAGGGTTTTGTGTAATACCTTTGAGACTTGTACGTGCCGAGTAAGTCTGTGAGGAATGGCCGTCATTCAATGGCCAAGTTAGTTGTTATCAGTGAAAAGAGAGATTCATCGCAGATTTAAGCGACATAAAAAGCTTTTTGTCAAACAAAGCCTGAACGAAGCCAAAATGAGAGTGAGGAGAGCAAAGAGAGATGTATTCAGTAAACTCAAAAGCAAATTTTTGCAACCGATCTGACCTGAAATCCTTAGAAGTTTTGCACTTGTATTATCAGTAAGCAGCCCTAACTGATATATTCAGTCGCTCAGAGCCGATATTGGCACCAAACCGGAAGATGACAGCGAGAAAACGAAAATCCTGAATTCTGTCTTTCGAAATCATTTAACTGCGGAACATCAAAATACGGTGTCTCCTTTCGATAAGCGCAGGAACCTCTAAAGGAAAATATTGAGATAAGCGATAGAGGAATAAAAAAAAATCAGCTGTAGTCATTCAACGAGCGAAAGGCATCTGGATCGGTTGAGGTACTTGGAAGATGCGAAAGAGCTTATACCCTTCTGTCAGCAGTTTGTTTTAACGTCGCTGGAGCAACGATGAGTACCGAGCGATTGGGAAAAAAAGGCGCATGCCACTCTCTTTTGCAAGAAGGGTCGTCCGATAAATACACATAGCTACAGACATACGTCGATGGTGTCCGTCTGCAATGGAATTATGGAACAGTCTTTAAGCTCACGCATTAGACCTTTTTGGAGAATGAAAATGTCTTCTATAAACATCGATATCCACAAATAGAGATCTGGCGAATCGCAGCTCGTTCCGTTCATCCACGAGACGTCCTTAGACAACAGCACCCAGGTCGGCGGCGTATTCCTTGCCTTCAGGAAGGCATGCCATACAGTTCCACACCACCATTTCGTGAAAAAAATACAAGCTTACCGAAAATCGGACATATTAGTGATAGGATTCAGGACACCCTTGCAAACACCACTCAACACATCGTTCTCAATGAAACGAAATCGACTGATGTAAAGATAGTTTCGAAATTGCATACTTTGATTTTATGTTGCGTAAATTATTATATTGTCAGAGGTATGAGAATTCAATACCTCTACGATTCTTAAATCAATCGCACGACACATAAACTTGTCAAATGTTCGGACAAATGCTTTTAAAATGACGTTTTTTTCTAAATTGCAGTTTCTTGTAAGTTATGCTAAAGCGATGTACTACGTACTAATGTAAGCAAATTCTTGTATTAAAATATTTCATTTATTATTATTAATAATATTACTTTCTACTAACCAATGTGGATTACGGTTATTTCAGCTGTTTCTCCATTATTTTCTTCCACATTTCTCTCATCATTTCTCGATGTTTCTCTCTGCTCTCTTCTGTCCAAGTGGCTCCTCTCTTCATGGGTTTTTCACGGAAATCTTAGGAGTCTTGTAGTTTCTTTCTGAGTGGCAACCGTTTCTCAGTATCTTGTGGAGTACTCCGAAGTTCGTCCATGACCCTTCCAACTTCTTTGCACCACGTGTTAACCATTTTTAATTTACCGTAGTAAGTGAACAGTCTCTTTGTCAGTCTGTTGGGATTAATCCTTTGGATGTGGTCGTGGAAAGCTATTCTTCTTTTCCTTATCATGTCTAATTTTTTCAGTAGGTGTACAAAATTCATTACCATGACGTCGTCTCTATTGTTTTTGCTCTTCAGCTACTTCCAAAATGGTCCTTAGTATTTTCCTTTCTGAAATTTCCAGTGCTTCAATCATCACCTTTTTGTTAGAGGTAAGCATTCTGCTGCATGAGTGATTCTACACGAATTACTGTAGAGTGGTGTATAAGTGTAGCATTGAGGGTATTGACATCTTATTATATACATTCTTAGTGAGGCAGTGCGATGTTTTCATCTTATTAACTTATGCTGTAATAGCTTCTTTCTCCGCAATTTATTGTTCAGTTATTTCTCCTAGATGATTGAGCTTATTACTTCTCTTAATGTCATCTTTAGTCTTCATTATCTTGGGAGCTGCTATAACGTTTGTCGTGAATCCGGTTTTTTTCAAAGGAGTTTTGTAAGCCTGTTTTTACAACTCGTCCTTTCAGCATTTCTATCTATCTACTGGCTGTTTCCATTGAGTCTAAAAATATAGTTAGGTTGTCTACAAACGGTAGACAGTCTTCTTGTAGACTGTCTCTTTCGTAACCTAATGTAGCTCCGTTATCGGCTCTCTTCTAATCACACTCTTCATTGACTTATGACTTTTTCTAGAACGCAATTAATAACCAGCGAGGACAGACATCTCCCTATCTGACTCTGGTTTTCATCTCAAAACTTCCAGCAATTTCACCTGTAAATTTTCCTTCGAAATTGGTGTTTGTTAGTGTTTCCCAAATTAGAGTTGTGGCTTCTCTATTTACGCCCAGTTCGCTGAGAATTTCAGTCACTTCTTATCGACTGAGTCATAGGTTTTCCTGAAGTCAACAAAAGTGATAATGAAATTTTTAGATCTTCTTTTCAGATATATGATTATTGATTTTAAGTTGTGAAACTGCTCTGGACATGAACTATTTTCTTTTAAAACCACATTGATATTCATCAATTTGAGGGTTTTCTTTATTCGTGTCAAAGGCAACAGTTACAAGGGAGGTAACAAAAATCTTAACAGTTATAAACATGGGTGCATGCACCATAGAGATTAACAATTTAAACATGGAAACAGACAAGTATTACAGTACTTAAATAAATTTCACCCACAAGTAGGCTACGTTCGCGGCATTAGAATTGACATACAGTTGTAAGTATTTGTATGTGAGTAAACAGTGATAAATACATTTAAGGGCAGGCGAACTAACAAACATCCAATAAAATTGTTTTCGCCCAAAAACGGGCTACGTCCAAGGCATTAGAGTTGGCGAGCATCGTCGCTGCATGCTGACGTGCACAAATTGCAGTTGTGCAGGTGAGACATTGTCTGGTCCTCCCCCCACTCACAGGTCGAGGGTCCAGTAGCGTATCCCCACTTTTCAAGAATTACTTTACATTGCCCAACACCAGTTCGCATTCTGTCGAGGGACTTTGGAGTACACCAATGTTCATTTTGACCAAGAGGTAGTTCTTTAGGTTTTCACCAGCCTAGAGGAGCTTTCTCTACTCTCTTTTTTCACATGTCTAGCCTTTGGATTGCAGTGTTGTTGTTGACTTAGACTCTTACAAAACTTACTCTGGATTTCAAATGTGGCGAGGCCTAACAGCGGGTCAAGATCAGAGGTCAAAGCACTACGCCCTTCTGCTTGGGTAGCTGCTTCACACCTTAAGGCAGGCGGATCTATGCCTGTTAGTATGTGTAGCTGCTCCACTTTAGTTGGTCTCAAGCACCCAGTAACTATGCGACACGTCTCACTCAGAGCAGTGTCCATCAGCCTAGCACGGCAGGAATATTACATCAGACAGGCGCTGCATATTCGTTTGCGGAATAGCACAACGTGAAAGCAGAAATCCGGTTAGTGGCTGGTTGTGCCCACCCCTCCCCCACAAAAAATTGTTCAAATGGCTCTGAGCACTATGGGACTTAACATCTGAGGTCATCAGTCCCCTAGAACTTGAACTACTTAAACCTAACTAACCTAAGAACGTCACACACATCCATGCCCGAGGCAGGATTCGAACCTGCGACCGTAGCAGCAGCGCGGTTCCGGACTGAAGCGCCTAGAACCGCTCGCTCACCTCGGCCGGGCGCTCCCCCACAGTTAGATCCCATTATTCCTTGTGGATACTTTCAGTTTGGTGTTATGGCAATTCGTTTTAAAGGTTAAAGTGCTGTCTAAGGTCACCCCAAGACATTTTGGGGGAAAAGGATGTTCGAGTTGAGTACAATACCATAAAAAGCGCACATCAAATACAGTTTTGCATCACCCCGGTTCTCAGAACCTGAAGATAGACGTGGACTGTGGATATTGTATCATAGACACAGTCCCTTTGACTGTTCAGAGATGTCACTAAACCCGCCCAAAGATGTAAACAACCACGCATGAGCAGCGCCTATTAGACAGCCGATCAGTTCCAGTCATTCCACCAGGAAGGAGGTACATGGTTCGTGTTATTTGTAGTTCAATCATGCCTAGACGGTCAATACAGCGGTTCGATGGCGTCCGCACTCTTACATTGTGCCAGGAAGGGCTCTCAACAAGGGAAGTGTCCAGGTGCCTCGGACTGAACCAAAGCTATGTTGTTCGGACATGGAGGAGATACAGAGACAGGAACTGTCGATGACATGCCCCGCTTAGGCCACCCAAGGGCTACTACTGCAGTGGGATGACCGCTACCTACGGATTATGGCTCGGAGGAATCCTGACAGCAACGCCACAATTTTGAATAATGTTTTTCGTGCATCCACGGGACGTCATGCTACGACTCAAACTGTGCGCAATAAGCTGCATGATGCGCAACTTCACTCCCTACGTCCATGGCGAGGTCCATCTTTGCAACCACGACACCATGCAGCACAGTACAGATGGGCCCAACAACATGCCGAATGGACCGCTCGGGATTGGCATGACGTTCTCTTCACCGATGAGTGTCACATATACCTTCAACCAGACAATCGTCGGAGACGTGTTTGGAGGCAACTCAATCAGGCTGAACGACTTAGACACTCTGTCCAGCGAGTGCATCAAGGTGGAGGTTCCCTGCTGTTTTGGGGTGGCATTATGTGGGGCCGACGTACTCCGCGGATGGTCATGGAGGGCGCTGTAACGGCTGTCCGATACGTGAATGCCATCCTCCGACCGATAGTGCAACCATATCGGCAACATCTTGGCGATGCATTCGCCTTCATGGACGACAATTCGCGCCTCCATCGTGCACATCTTGTGAATGACTTCCAAGAGTGGCCAGCATGTTCTCCAGACATGAACCCTGTTGAACATGTCTGGGATAGATTGAAAAGGACTGTTTATGTACGACGTGACCCACCAGCCATTCTGAGGGATCTACACCAAATCGTCGTTGAGGAGTGGGACAATCTGGACCAACAGTGCCTTGATGAACATGTGCATAGTATGTCACGATGAATACAGGGATGCGTCAATGCAAGATGATGTGTTACTGGGTATTAGAGGTACCGGTGTGTACAGCAATCTGGACCGCCACCTCTGAAGGTCTCGCTGTATGGTGGTACAACATGCAATTTGTGGTTTTCATGAGCAATAAAAAGGGCGGAAATGATGTTTATATTGATCTCTATTCCTATTTTCCGGAACTCTCTGAACCGAGGTGATGCAAAACTTTTTTTGATGTGTGGATTTAGTTGTTGGTTGGCCTGTTTTTAAGTGCTTTTTAAGTGGAAAGCACAGACTTGCGTTTTGGTAGGGGGAAGCTGTTGTTCTGCCGTAGCGAGGAATGCTTTGGATAAGATTTTGTATGTAACCGATAGGAGAGAAATGCTACTGTAGATGCTCACATCGGTTTTGCCATCAGCTTTGTGCAGTGCGAGTCTGAAGGCTGTCTTCCTGCATGCGGGAATCTCTTTTGTTAACCAAATATTTATTATTATTATTGTTGTTATTGTTATCATTCTTATTGCTGAAGACCGCAGTCCCCAACGCTGGATACATGCCCTTTTTTTTTATTTTTCTTTATTGTAATTTGAACACCCCATACAAGGTGGGCTGGCAGCGGAAAAGGTTACTCCGCTCTTCAGCCATATGCAGTACAGTAAAAAAGAAAGGGAGACAGATAAGGAACAGACTGGCGGTTTAAAAAACAGTAGATACAATAATTAAAAAACATGAAGCCGTTCACACTCGACGAAACAAACAAGAAAACTGTCGGCACTGTGCACAATAAACTGACGAGTTAGACGACACATGTGAACGAAGGAGCGTGGACGGCGAAAAACACTGATGCACAAACACGACGGCACAGACACTAAACCGAGGGCGCTGATCTCCGGCGCGCGAATGTTCACTAGGCGTGTGCGAGTCCGGGGACCTGCCAAGAGAGGAGGAGGAGGAGGAGGGGGAGTGGGAGAGCGAGAGGGGAGAGCAGAGACGCCACGGGCAGGGGAGAGAGGGAGGAGAGAAGAAGGGGGAGGGGAAGCCCGGGGGAAGAGGGGTGGAGGGAGGGGACGGGGGAAAAGGAAAGAGAAGGGAAGGGAAGAGAAGGGTGGGAGGGTGCCTAAGGGAAAGGACACCGGAAGTGGGGGGGCAGGGTCAAAGTTGATAGGAGGGGTAGATGGCGGGGAGGAGGACATCACAGGGAGGGGGAGCTGGCGGAAGCCACCTTGGGAGAGAGTAAGGAGGGTGGAGAGATGGAGACCGGGTGGGACGTGGGAATACAGGCGCGGCAGCGGGCGGGGGTGGGAGAGGATCGGGGATACGAGCGGGTGAGCAGTATCAAGTTTACGGGAGGTGTACAGGATCCGTATCCTTTCAAGGAAAAGGAGGAGGTGGGGGAAGGGGATGAGATCATACAGGATCCGCGTGGGGGAGGGGAGACGGATGCGATAGGCAAGGCGGAGAGCATGGCGTTCAAGGATTTGGAGGGATTTATAAAAGGTAGGGGGGGGGGCGGAGATCCAGGCTGGATGGGCGTAACAAAGGAGGATACATGCCCGAGCGTATTGCGCATAAATATGCAAAGAGATTCATTTCTGTTCGGTCACGCTATTGGCGAAAAATCACTGGAGAGATCAACAGCTGTAAAATTCGTAGAAGAAGCTCTCTGGAGCGATCTCAAATGGAATGGCAACATTAAACAAATAGTAGGAAAAGCAGATGCCAAGGTGAGACTCACTGGAAGTGTCTTAAGGAAATGTACACTGGGATGCCAAGGTCATGGTATAGCGATATGCACAAGTGCAGATGGCGGTAGTATCGCGTAAACAGGTATAAAAGGGCAGGGCGTCGGCAGAGCTGTCCTCTTACTCAGGTGATTCATGTGAAAAAGTTTCCAACGTGATTAGGGCCGCACAGTGGGAATTAACAGACTTGGCGGAATGATAGTGGGAGGTAGACGCAAGGGAATTTCGATTTCGGAAATCGTTCCGAGATCCGCAGTATTAAGAGTGCCTCAAGAACACGAAATTTCAGGCATTACTCCTCACCAAGGACAACTCAGTGGCCTACACCCTACACTTAACGACAAGGAGCAGCGGCGTTTCCGTAGAGTTGTCTGTGCTAACAGACAAGCAACGCTGTCTGGAAGGGGGGGGGGGGAAGCAGAAATCAATGTGGGACGTACAAAGAACGTACACTTTTGATACGAACAGAAAGTTTTAAAATTTAGGTAAGAGAGCACGACGCATTTCTGTCCACAGTTGAGAGAATTTACGAAAAATTGCTCTCAGTATCGTCAACGCGAGGCAAGACTGAGAATTATCGTATCCAAAGTGCGAAATCACACTTCAGTAATATGGCATTGCCAATGAAACAAGTGGTGGGATCGAAACGTCCTTCAGTCTCGCTCTTAAAATAGACATTTGTGATGTTGGGTGTTGGAGACTTTATATGTTTCAAACAATCAAACTGGAATTAATGAATGTGGGGTTGCGTTTTATTCGTGATATCATTTAGTTATTTAGCGGAAACGTCAGAGACGTTTGGGTCCTCCAGATGTTGCCCTGTCAACGTTCCTTCGTTAAACGTCTTCCCTCCAGTGTGACGTCAATTAGACGTAATATTTTTAAATCCGAAAAATGTTTTTAAACACAGAAGAAACGTTATTTATTAGAGACTGCCTGAAAAATGTGTACTCATGGGTTTCAGCTAACAACATCAATAGCAGTTCACAAGGCTGAATTACTGTCGCTGAAGTTAGAAATTGCAAACGAAGTGCTTGAGCCTGCAAGAAGTTGCTATTTCGTATCAGGTCGTTCCTTTCGGTGTGTGTTTTTAGCATTTTTACGTGCACATTGTGGTTATTTTTAGTGAACATCAATCAACTCACAACTTTACGCAGAAAACGAGTATAATGTGAGAAAAACTGTTCAAAGATAATCAGAAATCTGTGGAACGAGAGCCGCCATTCAAGTTGGTATAAAAACAATGGAAGAGAACTTTCTTGGTGCGAATCGTTTTTATTCGCCTTTAAAATTTAAACATTTTGCATGCGTTTGATCAGTCCTGGAAATATGTGTTCCACTCTGAAGTATGTACGCCAAAAACATTCAATGTCTGATCAAAAATACCTAGACACCTATTAGTGTACATTAAAGTGGGGAGTGCCCGCCCTTCGCCCTTTTGGTGGCTTCAACTATGCTGGAGGCACTTCGAGCGAGGTGTTGTAATGTATGTGGAGGAATGGCAGCCCAATCTTTCTCAAAAGGAAAAATCAGAGAAGGTACTGATATTGTGATCTGGGGTTTGTAGAGAAATCGACGTTCTAACTCATCACAGAGGTTTTCGATTGGGTTAAGGCGGTACTGTGTGCAGGTCAGTCTATTTTAGGAATGTTACTGTCCACAAACCATTGCCTCACAGATGCTACTTTACCCCAGGGTACACGGTCATGCTGATACTAATATTCTACTTCTACATCTACGTGATTACTCTGATATTCACAATAAATTGCCTGGCAGAGGGTTCAATGAACCACCTTCAAGTTGTCTCTCTACCGTTCCACTCTCAAAAGGTGCGCGGGAAAAACCAGCACTTAAATTTTTCTGTGCGAGCCCTTATTTCTCTTATTTTATCGTGATGATCATTTCTCCCTATGTAAATGGGTGCCAACAGAATGTTTTCGCAATCGGAGGAGAAAACTGGTGACTGAAATTTCATGAGAAGATCTCGTCGCAACGAAAAATGCCTTTGTTTAATGATTGCCACTCCAATTTACGTACCGTGTCTGTGGCACTATCTCTCGTATTTCGCGATAATACAAACCGAGCCGCCCTTCTTTGAACTTTTTCGATGTCATCCGTCGGTCCCACCTGATGCGGAGCCCACACTGCACAGCAATGCTCCAGAATAGGGAGAACAAGCGTGGTGTAAGCTGTCTCTTTTAGTAGACCTGCTGCACCTTCTAAGTGAATCGCAGTCTTTTGTTTGCTCTCCCCACAACATTATCTATGTGAGCGTTCCAATTTAAGTTATTTGTAATTGTTGAGATTTGCGTGACTTATCGCGTAATCGAAATTTAGCAGATTATTTTTGCTGCTCATGTGAATAACTTCACATTTTTCTTTATTCAGGGTCAATTGCCACCGTTCGCACCATACGAATGTCTTATCTAAATCATTTTGCAATTCTTTAATCATATGATGACTTCACAAGACGGTAAATGACATCATCGGCAGACAATCTAAGAGGGCAACTCAGATTGTCTCCTATGTCGTTTATGTACATCAGGAACAGCAGAGGGTCTGCAAAATTTCCTTGGGGAACGCCAGATATTACTTCTGTTTTATTCGATGGCTTTCCGTCAATTACTACGAAATGTGACCCTTGTGCCAGAAAATCACGAATTCAGTCGCCAAACTGAGGCGATACTCCCTACGCACACAGTTTGATTAGAAGTCGCCTGTGAAGAACAGTGTCAAATGCCTTCCAGAAATCTAAAAACATGGAATCAATTAGGCATCCTCTATCGATACCACTCATTATTTCGTGAGAATAAAAAGCTAGTTGTGCTTCACAAGAACGACATTTCCTACATCCGTGCATTTGTCAATAAAACGAATTTCTTCGAGGTAATTCATAATGTTCGGGCACGGTATATGTTCCAAGCCCCTACTGCAAATCGACGTTAGTGATATGGGCCTGCAATTCATCGGATTACTTTTATTTCCCTTTTTGGATATTGGTGTGACTTGAGCAATTTTACAGTCTTTAGGCGCGGATCTTTCTATGATCGAGCGGTTGTATACAATTGCTAAATATGGAGCTATTGTATCAGCATACTCTGAAAGGAACCTGACTGGTATACAATCTGGACCAGGTTTACAAACCTTTCCTTCACTGTACACAGTACACAATGCTCTAAAATGTGATCATATCCTCCCGCGTTTAGCTTTTTCTTAAATGTAATAACCTAACAACTACAAACAACCCCATACTGTAACAGCAGTTCCTCCGTACTTCACTGTTGGCACTACACTTGATGATAGGTAATGTTCTCTAGGCATTCTCCAAACCTAAACCCTCCCATCAGTCCGCGCGCCCCCCCCCCCCCCCCCCCCCGCCCACCATCCCCCCGTCGGAGGTTCGAGTCCTCCCTCGGGCATGTGTGTGTGTGTTGTCCTTAGCGTAATTTAGTTTAAGTTAGATTACGTAGTGCGTAAGCTTAGGGACCGATGACCTGAGTAGTTTGGTCCCATAAGCCCTTACCACAAATTTCCAAATAATTTTCCTCCCATCGGATTGCCAAAGGGTATAGCGTGATGCACCACTTCATATCAGTCTTTTCCAGTCACGCATTGTCCAGTGGCGCCTCTCTTGACACAACCCCAAGCGTCGCTTGGTGCTGACTTCAGAAATGTGTGGCTTATGGGGAGCTGCTCGATCAGTGAAACCCATTCTTTTTAACTGTGTACGCACAGCCATTGTGCTACCTGGACTGCTGATAGCACTTTGGAACTCAAGAGTGATTCCTTCTGCTGATTTCACATGTTTTCCAAAAATCCTCCTCAACGCCCGGCGGTTCAAATGGTTCAAATGACTCTGAACACTATGGGACTTAACATCTGAGGTCATCAGCTACTCAAACCTAAGGACATCACACACCCATGCCCAAGGCGGTCGCGCGGTTCCAGACTGAAGCGCCTAGAATCACCCGGTCACAACGGCCGGCCGCCTGGGTCAGTACATTTGTGTATCTACTTCAGACTCACATCTCCAACAGTCGACTTCGGCAGCCCTAAAAGGGCTATTACGATCGTGTATGGAGTTACTCAGTTGACATCCAGTGACCAGTCCATGTTCGAAGTCACTGAGCCCTCCTGTCGGACCCATCCAGCTGTTGCTGGTCTACTAGCGATAACAAAATACTCCCCGCCTCCTTTTATGCTTGAGGATCGGCGTCTCATGATGGAGGATTGGCGTCTCATGACATCTAGTGGACAGTTCCACATTAATTATCGGCGTCCGGATACTTTCGATCATATAGTGTATCTCAAAGCCACATTCAGGTCCTCTTAATCATGCTTGATTCAGTAGCTTATTTTTTAAATACAAAATTCGAATTTAGTATACCCTCACGAAGATAACTGCTGACAGAAGGACGACCACGAGGAAATTCTGCAACATATTAGTAAACAGTTTGTTGTGAAGTTGATGGATCACCAAAAGTTGAAGAAAGCGACTCGTGATGTTGCTGAGTTAGGCCTTCACAGAAATCGTAAAAAAATCACCCAGCAAAAATCTTTAGTTGTTTAGTGCCCTCCGTTGCTTATTGTGCATAAATAACGAAGCAGACTTACTACGCTGTATTTACCATTTTATGGTACGGACGACGCTTAAATACACTACTGGACATTAAAATTGCTACACCACGAAGATGACGTGCTACAGACGAGAAATTTAACCGACAGGAAGAAGGTGCTGTGATATGCAGATGATTAGCTTTTCAGAGCATTCACACAAGGTTGACACCGGTGGCGACGCCTACGACGTGCTGACATGAGGAAAGTTTCCAACCGATTTCTCATACATAAACAGCAGTTGACCGACGTTGGCTGGTGAAACGTTGTTGTGATGCCTCGTGTAAGGAGGGGAAATGCGTACCATCACGTTTCCGACTTTGATAAAGGTCGGATTGTAGCCTATTGCGATTGCGGTTTATCGTATCGCGACATTACTGCTCGCGTTGGTCGAGATCCAATGACTGTTAGCAGAATATGGAAACGGTGGCTTCAGAAGCCGTGCTGGATCCCAACGGCCTCGTATCACTAGCAGTCGAGATGACAGGCATCTTATCCGCATGGCTGTAACGGATCGTGCAGCCACGTCTCGATCCCTAAGTCAACAGATGGGGACGCTTGCAAGACAACAACCAACTGCACGAACAGCTCGACGACGTTTGCAGCAGCACAGACTATCAGCCCGAAGACCGTGGCTGCGGTAACCCGTGACGCTGCATCACAGACAGGAGTGCCTGCGATGGTGTACTCAAGGACGAACCTGGGTGCACGAATGGCAAAACGTCATTTTTTCGGATGAATCCATGATGGTCGCATCCGTGTTTGGCGACATCGCGGTGAACGCACATTGGAAGCGTGTATTCGTCATCGCCATACTGGCGTTTCACCCGGCGTGATGGTATGGGTTGCCATTGGATACACGTCTCGGTCACCTCTTGTTCGCATTGACAGCACTTTGAACAGTGGACGTTACATTTCAGATGTGTTACGACCCGTGGCTCTACCCTTCATTCGATCCCTGTGAAAACCTACATTTGAGCAGGATAATGTATGACCGCATGTTGCAGGTCTTGTACAGGCCTTTCTGGATACAGAAAATGTTCGACTGCTGCCCTAGTCAGCACTTTCTCCAGATCTCTCACCAATTGAAAACGTCTGGTCAATGGTGGCCGAGCATCTGGCTCGTCACAATACGCCAGTCACTACTCTTGATGAACTGTGGTATCGTGTTGCAGCTGCATAGGCAGCTTGTACACGCCATCCAAGCTCTGTTTGACTCAATGCCCAGGCGTATCCAGGCCGTTATTACGGCCAGATGTGGTTGTTCTGGGTACTGATTCCTCAGGATCTATGCACCCAAATTGCGTGAAAATGTAATCACATGTAAGTTCTAGTATAATATATTTGTCCAATGAATACCCGTTTATCATCTGCATTTCTTCTTGCTGTAGCAATTTTAGTGGCCAGTAGTGTAATTTAGTAAGGACAGAAACATTATATTTGCGGATAAATGGTACTTATCTTGCGTAGTATGGGCTGGCACATTTGTTTCTATATAATATATTAGAAGATTTTTTGCAGGGTTGTTGAAATGATAAGTCGCTGGAACACAATATTGCTTTTAACTACTTTCTTCATTTATTTATATGATATTGATACACATTTTACAACAACACTTTTCATATACATGTTGTGCGAGTTCCTTGAGCTAGACAAAGAAGACAGTAGACACAGAACATCATGTACCAAACTCAATAGCTACCAAAATCACTCCTCAGGGCTTGGCGCCAATAAATCGGTATAACTGTTACAAACCCAGCTTCCAATACCTTCTAGAAGAGATGTAGTCCAAATTGGTATTAATATGACTTTCTTACTTGAAATTATTTTTCAGACTTAATTTATGTGATGTTTTCTGGATACAAAATATTTACTTGAAGATTTATATGCCTAATGGTTCATAACAAAGGTTGTAAACTTAGAGAATGTGAAAAATAAGAGCTTACTGTTATTTTATAGGATAGATTTCACTGTTGACAGTAAAATTAGAAAAATTATAAATGAAGAAAGAAATTGTGTTTACATGAAAAATGAAGCACAGCAGTGTTATGTTTACTTTAAATTCATTTTCAGATTATATAAGTCGGCAACTGTGATTACTAATTTTCATGGTACAGGATCGATATTACGAATTGGATCGATATGAATAACAAAAATATATAAAGAGAAAATATTTTTTGGCAATGAAATATATTCACCACAGACGAGTAACATACAATTTAAGTAAGAAAATTGATGGAAGTCTAGCCACAATTTATATGGAATCGAACATCTCATTAACCCGCGAAAGTTCCGATGATGCAAATTTAATTACAGTTGACGTTCTTATTTCTTTTTTCACAACATTTTTTTTATGCTCACTCTAAACAAACTACTGGATCAGTTTCTGAGCTGCCATCGTTTTAACAATAATCAAAAATAAAATTTGAAACACTAGTAATGTCATATCTGAATAGTGCTAACCAGTGGACGTCGTAAAAGCGTCAGGATGATGATTCAGCCGTGCTGCAGTTTTTCCCCCTTTTCACATCGAATATTATTTACAATTTGTATTACGTATTCTGTCATTCGGTGCCGCGATTCCGAGGCACTTCCTACTCTTGCGGTCGTAGCTTGTAGAGCTGTTGTGAAAGTCGCAAACAAGTTCTTGGGAGCTCCCTGGCGCTGACTCATTCGCGTGACCTTGGCCGTCTCCAGGAAAGCGCCGCTGCCGTTGGTTAAAGCGCTGCAGCAGCGGTTCCAGTTGGCTCAACACACGCTGCTATAGTGGCGTTTGCGGCACGTCTCTACCATGACACAACTGACTACATTGACACTGTGTCTACTGTGCCTCAATCGGCCTTCTGCACCGCAGTGACAATACGTCTAGATCTACATCCACATCTACATGGATACTCTGCCTGTCAAAGAGTTCATCGAACCGGCACAATAATTTTCTATTATGCCAGTCTCGAACAGCGCACGGGGAAAACGAACACATATACCGGTATATTTCCGCGCGAGTTCTGGTTTTCCTTATTTTATTATATCATTTCCCCCTATGTAGGTCGGCGTCAAAAAATATTTACGCATTCGAAGGAAAAGTCGTGATTGAAATTTCGTGAGAAGATTACGCCGCAACGAAAACGTCATTGTTTTAATGTTGTCCATCCTAAATCCTGTACCATGTTTGTGACACTCACTCCCCTATTTCGTGATAATACAAAACGTGCTGCTCTTCTTTGAACTTTCTAGATGTACTCCCTTAATCCTATCTGGTAAGGATCCCAGACCGCCTAGCATACTCAAAAAGAGGACGGACAAGCATAGTGTAGGCAGTCCCTTTAGTAGATCTGTCACATTTTCGAAGTGTCCTGCCAATAAAAGCAGTCTTTGGCTTGCCTTCCCCACAACATTTTCTATGTGTTCTTTCAAATTTAAACTGCAATGCATAGATATTTAGTAGAATTTACGGCCTTTAGATTAGACTGATTAATGGTGTAACCGAAGTTTAATGGTTTCCTTTTAGCACTCATGTGGATGACCTCACACTTTCCACTATTTGGGTCAACTGCTAATTTTCGCACCATTCAGATATCTTTTCGAAACCTTTCTTCAATTTATTTTGAACTTGTGATGAATTTACTACACGATAAACGACAGCATCATCTGTGAACAACATAAGACGGCCGCTCAGATTGTCTCCTAAATCGTTTCTATAGATAAGGAACAGCAGAGAGCTTATAACACTATCTTGGGGAACGCCCGAAATCACTTCTAATTTATACATTGACTTGCCATCAGTTACCACGAACACTGGCCTCTCTGACAGGAAATCACGAATCCACTCACATAACTGAGACGATATTCTACATAAGCACGCAATTTCATTACAAGCCGCTTGTACGGTACAGTATCAAAAGCCTTTTGGAAATCTAGAAATACGGAATCAATTTGAAATCCCTTGTCAACAGCGGTCAACACTACGTGTCTATAAAGTGCTAGTTCTGTTTCACAAGAACGATGTTTTCTAAATCCGTGTTGACTGTGTGTCAATAGACAACTCTCTTCGAGGCAATTGATAATCTTCGAACACAATATATGTCCAAAACCCTGCTGCATATCGATGTTAATGCTATGGGCCTGTAATTTAGTGGATCACTGCTTCTACCTTCCTTGAATAGTGATGTGACCTGTGCAACTTTCCAGTCTTTGGGTAAGGATCTTTCGTCGAGCGATCGGTTGCATACACTAGGTGATCAAAAGAATCCGGATACCCCCAAAAACAAAAGTTTTTCACATTAGATGCATCGTGCTACCACCTACTGCCAGGTACTCCACATCAGCGACCTCAGTAGTCATCAGACATCGTGAGAGAGCAGAATGGGGCGCTCCACGGAACTCACGGACTTTGAACGTGGTCAAGTGATGGGATATCACTTGCGTCATACGTCTGTACGCGAGATTTCTACACTCCTTAACATCCATAGGTCCACTGTTTCCGATGTGATAGTGAAGTGGAAACGTGAAGGGACACGTACAGCACAAAAGCGTACAGGTCGTCCTTGTTGACTGAAAGAGAAACGCCGACAGTTGAAGAGGGTCGTTATGTGTACTAGGCAGACATCTATGCAGACCATCACACAGGAATTCGAAACTGCAAGTAGGTGGGAGGTGAAAAAACTTGGATTTCATGGTCGAGCGGCTGCTCATAAGCCACACATGACACCGGTAAATGCCAAACTACGCCTCCCTTTGTGTAAGGGGCGTAAACATTGGACGACTGAACAGTGGAAAAACGTTGCGTGGACGAATCACAGTACACAATGTGGCGATCCGATGGTAGGTTGTGTGTATGGCGAATGTCCGGTGAACGTCATCTGCCAGCGTGTGTAGTGCCAACAGTAAAATTCGGAGGCAATGGTGTTATGGGGTGGTCGTGTTTTTCATGGAGGGAGCTTGCACCCCTTGTTGTTTTGCGTGGCATTATCACAGTACAGGCCTACATTGATGTTTTAAGCACCTTCTTGCTTCCCACTGTTGAAGAGCAATTCGGGGATGGCGATTGCATCTTTCAACACGATTGAGCGCCAGTTCATAATGCACGGCCTTTGGCGGAGTGGTTACACGACAGTAACATCCCTGTAATGGACTAGCCGGCACAGAGTCCTCACCTGAATCCTATAGAACACCTGTGGGATGTTTTGGAACGCCGACTTCGTGCCAGGCCTCACCGACTGACATAGATTCCTCTCCTTAGTGCAGCAGTCCGTAAATAATGGGCTGCCATTCCCCAAGAAACCTTCCAGCACCTGATTGAACGTCTGCCTGCGAGAGTGGAAGCTGTCATCAAGGCTAAGGGTGGGCCAACACCATACTGAATTCCAGCATTACCGATGGAGGGCGCCACGAACTTGTAAGTCTTTTCAGCCAGGTGTCCGGTTACTTTTGACCATATCGTGTATTATTGATAAGTGTGGAGCTATTGCGTCAGCATATTCTGAAAGGAACCAAATTGCCATCTAGTCTGAATCAGAAGAGTTTCTTTTATTAAGTGATATAAGTTGTTTCATCACTCTGAAGATATCTACTTCTAAGTTATTTAGGTTGACAGTTTTTCGTGATTCGAATTCTGGAATATTTACTTTGTCTTCTTTGGTGAAAGATTTTCGAAAGGCTGTGTTTAGTAACTCTGATTTCGCAGCACTATCGTCGATAGTATTTCCATTGCTATCGCGCAGAGAAGGCATTGAGTGGGTTTTGCTGCTAGCATACTTTACGTACTACCAGAATCAGAACAATAGTTCTGGCAGCTATCTTGATGAAAATGAACACTGTGAGAACCGTAGCTGTAGTAAGACAAAAATTTTTATAATTTTAAAGAGCAACCAGTGACAAGTATGGCTTTAAGGAGTTTATTTAAATAACACCCTTACCGGTTCTAGATTTGTTATAAATCTATTTTCAGATATCTCTTACATATTACCTTGCTTTCCTGCTGGAACTTTGTTTTGTAGTCTTTATTGATTTTGAGCACTAAAGTAAACACACTGAAAGGAATACTCAATTAAAATATACTGAGATGTTGAAAGGCTGATAAAACTGACTGAGAGTCCATTCCGTCGCGTCAACTGTTTTATTGTAGTCGCTCAACGACTGGTACAACCGGTTTCGTTCCATGCAGGTACATCATCACGTGTATTTAAGATGACATGTCCCATGTAATCTATATGGATTAATACATCTTCCATGGTGCAATGAGGAGCACTAACTGAAGCTACCACGAACGGGAGTCAAACTTAATAAAGCAAGTTGTCACTCACAGTTTACTTTTGGAGTGCGCCAAACGTCCATGTGGTAACGTGAAACGGTCTAGACTGCTGAACATCTGAATTTTGGGATGACAACGCTGAATACGCCTGTGTCTACAGCTCCCATTTTGACAAGACATATATATCCACAGAAATGGCAGGTATGTTCCAGAAAGCGACGCTATACATATGTGCGCGAAGTGAACATTCATTCTGCATAGTAGTAAGCCCATCAGAATTGGTTTCCTGGCTTAAAGGACGACTCAGCCTCGGTGATGAACATGCGGAGACCTTGTAACAGTAGAACTTTTTCGTTCAAAATTCGGCAACCTTACGAGAGACTTTTTTTTCCTTCTTGTCTTCCACAGAAACATACATGACATGATTTTGAATTGAATAAAACATGGAACGGGGCGAAAACTTGCGTATTATATATTTCCGTGGGAGGTATTCGTCTTTATTTGCATTATGCACTTTAAAGTTGATATATTTTTGGACGTGCATTACGTGAGTGGAAAAATTACATTGCGCTCAAAATGTATAATGCAAATACACGGCTAATTCGTCGCATAGAATATACACTACATAAGCTTTAACCACATTTCATGTTTTATTAACTTTAAAGTCATTTCAAGTATGTTTTTGTTAAGGACAGATAGAAAAAAAAAGTCTGTCGTGAGCTTACCGAATTTTGAACGAAAAAGTTACTTTAGCGCACAAAACCAATAACAGTTACAAAATTAGGTCTCAGCAAGAAAGCAAGGAAATCCGTAAGACATTTGAAGATAGATAATAAGTCCTGAATTCGCAACGATTTGATTCAAATAACCTTTTTTTAAAAAAAAAATACCATACTTGTGGCTGGTTGCTGTTTTAAACTATAAAATTTGCAATGGTTCTGGCAGCTTTGAAACCCTCAATATACACCTACATCTACATGTATACTCTGCAAACCACATTTCAGTGCCTGGCACAGGTTCATCGAACCATCTTCACGATAATTCTCTATTATTCCACTCTCGAACAGCGCGTGGAAATAACGAACACCGTGCGAGCTCTGATTTCCCTTATTTTATTATGGATGATCGTTTCTCCCTATGTAGGTCGGCGTCAATAAAACAACAACAGGGTGTCCGAAAAGTCTTTCCCTGGTTACATAAATTGATGACTCAGGCTAGAAGTAAGATACAAATATAAAAATGGTGTCTAATTGTTAACAAACTATCAAAGTTTTTTTCACACATCAGTAAACGTCCACATGAGCACCCTTGGTAGCACGTAGCGCGTCTAGGCGATATTCAATTTCCGTCCACACATTAGCCAACATCACTGGAGGGATCGATTCAACGACTGTGGTTATCCGTTGCCACAGGGTTTCAAGATCTGGTACACGTGTTCGGTAGACCTCCTCCTTGACATAACCCCATAAAAAGAAGTCTAAAGGGGTTATGTCAGGAGAGCGTGGAGGCCAAACCGTTGGCCCATCACGACCAATCCATCGCCCAGGAAAGGTCATATAGAGATAGGCACGGACGTCCAAACCCCAACGAGGTGGCGCACCGTCATGCTAAAACAAGACATCGGGGTGATACTGAAGCAGCTGAGGAACAGCAAACAGTTGCAACATGTCCAGATACACTGCAGATGTGATGGTAGCCTCAGCGAAGAAGAATGGCCCGATAATTCGATCGTGCAATAGCGCGCACCAAACATTCACCTTTGGACCGCCTCTGGTGCACTCCATGACCTCGCCAGGCGGTTGTCAACCCCAAATGCGCACATTATGGCGATTCACTACTCCACTGACAAAAAAGGCCGCTTCGTCGGAAAAGGCAATTCGTCTGAGATAATCATCATCGTCCTCAATACGTGATACATAGCATTTCGACCGCAAAGTCATATCGACGTGTACTGTCATTGGGCAACAAGGCCTGAACGATTTGCACTTTGTATGCACGAAACAATAAACGTTTGCGTAAAATGTCATGGAGAGAGCTTTTTGGCATCTGTAATTCACGTGAGGCCCTGCGCACCGATTTCTTCGGACTTCGCAGAAAAGACTGCCTTACAGCTTCCATCCTGTCTGCTGAGGTTCTTGGTCGACCAGACCTCGGAAGGTCAGCAGCCGATCCTGTGTTCTTGAACTTCTCATACCAGGCTTTAATGCTCTTGACATGAGGTGGATTCCTTCCAAACGTTGTCTGGAAGTGTCTCTGCACTGTGGTTGGTGATCGTGTCTCATGGTACCACAGGACACACTATGCCTTCTCCTGATTGGTTAACATGGCTTCTTGGGCACTGCACCTCATCCACTACTTACGTACTGCGAACCTAAAACAGAAAAAACTTTGATAGTTGTAAACAATTCGACACAAGTTTCATATTTGTATCTTACTTCTAACCTGAGTTATCAATTTATGTAGTCAGGGAAAGTCTTTTCGGACACCCTGTATTTTCGCATTCGGAGGAGAAAGCTGGTGACTGAAATTTCATGAGAAGATTCCGTCGCAACAAAAAACGCCTTTGTTTTAAGGGTATCCTTCCAAATCCTGTATCATGTCCGTGACACTCTGTCCCCTATTTCGCGGTAATACAAAACGTGCTGCTCTTCTTTGAACTTTCTCGATGTACATCCATTAATCCCATCTGGTAAAGATCCCAGACCGCGCAGCAGTAGTCCAAAAGAGGACAGATAAGCGCAGCGTCTCTTTAGTAGATCTGTTGCATCTTATAAGCGTTCTGCCAGCAAAACGCAGTATTTGGTTTGCCTTCCCAGCAACATTTTCTATGTGTTCTTTCCAATTTAAATTGTTCGTAATTGTAATTCCTAGGTATCTAGTTGAATTTACGGCCTTTACAGTTGACCGATTTATCGTGTAACCGAATTTTAACGGATCCCTTTCAGCACGAGTGTGGATGACCTCATACTTTTTATTATTTAGGGTCAGTTGCCAATTTTCGCTCCATTCAGATAGCTTTTCTAAATCGTTTTACAGTCTGTTTTTGGTCTTTTGGCCAATTTACTAGACGGTAAACGACAGCATCATCTGCAAACGATCTAGAACGGATGCTCAGATTGTCTCCTACATCGTTCATATACGTAAGGAACAGCAGAGGGCCTATAACACTACTTTGGGGAACGCCACAAATCACTTCTGTTTTACTGTCGCTACTGTTTGGTATACAACGTTATCACAGCTATGACGAGGATAGCCCAATCGAGATTTGAACATTTGCCGCGTTGACTCATAATTTACGTCGTAAAGCTGTGCACTTCACAAAATGGGAAAACATAGTATCCTATGATTGTAATGTCAGTGAGTCCCAGTAGGAATCTGTAAACTCATACAAATACAGGCCTTTTCAAAAAGAAGGAGCAAATTTCAAATATTTATTGTTTCCAAATTACAAAAGATAAAAACACAATTCCAAAGTTTCTGGAAAGAGAAAAGTTCAAATTTTTATGCATTCAGTGTGAGCACCATGTGTTACACAATAAATACCAAAACGGTGGTCCATTTCCTGCCATACACAAAGCGGCTGGTTCTCCTTATCGAATTCACAGCTTCAACAATGCGATGTCGCAGGCTTTCAAGAGTTGCGAGGTGCCGGGGCTAGCAATGTATTTAACACTAAATTCTTCTAGAATCTACATATGTAAATGATGCTCTAAGCCCCCCCTATTCTAACTCCGACTTTTGCTGTTGCACAAGGATTAAAAAAAAATACGCGAACTGACTCTAATCAACCCTGCCAGTGGAGTAGAAGAGAGTTTGGCACCTGCAATAATTTAATTTGATAAATAAGTTAAATAAACGAAGGTTTCATTAACATAGTGAGGAATGATAGGGTTGCTCTACCGATTAACAGAATGAAAGTTCTGTCCAAAATAACAATATGATTTATTAAGACTAAACACAAAATAATAAACAAAACCACATGAAACATTTATAATACCTCAAATTGGCTCAAATTGGATACTCAAACAAACGCTGTGAAGGTGAAGTTGTCCCTAAACTAGATTGTGAGATTTAAGACGAAGTGGTCTGTGGAGCCAATTCCTTGCCACTCAAATCTTAAGAGGGACACACAGCTAACCCAACATTAATTGCTGCCACTCAAGACAGAACAAAGTTAGAAAAAGACGAACAGGCGCGCTCTGCTGAGCTCTGATTATCACCTAGGAAAATCCCTATCTGCCGGTGCTGCGGACATACATTACCAAACTGTCTTCTTAACTGCCAGAACACGATCTGGCGTACCGGAGGCGATGGCTGGTTGCTTCAACGTCCTCGACCGACAGGCAAGAGCCAACTACCTAGAGCACCCGTACAAGCCGAACACACAACATTCCCGCCCCCACGATAGTGACCATGGTTAAACGTTCCAATCACCGACTCGAAAACCGGCGGAAAATTCCCCTCTATTGCCAGAGCACTACCATTCCACCAATGGAGATTCTTGGTGCCAATTTCTGCACTGATTTTGCTACGTCACGGAGCTATGCCCTGAGCAAGCCAATCACAGTTACTATTTTGCAGAAAGCGCGGGAATTTTCCCGCCACAACTGCCTGGGTACACAAGTCATTCCCACGCCTCGCTGGTAGCCCGCCAGAAAGTGTTTTCGCTAAGTTTCTGCGAAGTAACAGAACCTCTAGCCCAGCCGCTACTTCAGACCCCTCCGGGCGTGTCTTTTGACAATGTCGGCGTCTGCAAAGCATTCACTCGACTTCCTCACACCCGTCGGCTTAACGCTTTCCAGATCAGCAGAGCCCGCCTGCCACCGGACCACCCGGGTGACGAGAGACGCTGCGTGGGACGTCCACGTGTGAAGGAATAGCGACTCTTCACTGCATGCAATTAGAGAGGAAAATCGTAAGATAGAAATATGAGAGGGGGCTCATGCCACCTCTCAGAGTGTTAGGCATAAGGGGGATAAAAACGCGGTCTTTTACGTAACCCCACACATAAAAGTCACAAGGTGTGAGGTTTGGTGACCTAGGAGGCCACTGGGAACGTAGTTCATCTTCTGCTCTTCCTCTTCCAATCTAATGTCCTGGACTGGTGCCATTTAGGTATCGTCGGACGTCCTTAGAGAATTAAGGAATTGAGGCACCGTTTTGATATTTGTCGTGTAACACATGGTGCGGTTTAGTTGTAGAATAGGGAAATGCAATCAGTGTAGGAGATTGCTTACAAATGACACGTGCGACCAATCCTAGAACACTGCTCAATTTCGTGGGACCCGTACCAAACAGAACTAGCAGGGGATATTGAACGTAAACATGGAAGGAAAATACGAATGGTCAGAGCTTTTTTTTTTTTTTCACCCTCGGGAGAGTGTCACTGAGATGTTGAAAGAACTAAAATGGCAGATTTTTGAAGACAGACAGTAGCTATTCTGAGAAAGTTTACTAACAGAGTTTCAAGAACCGACTTTAAATGATGACTCTAGGAACATATACAACCCTCTACAAATCGCTCTCATAGGGTTCGTGAGGATAAGATTAGGTTAATTACAACACGCATAGAGGCATTTAAACAATCATTTTTCCCCGCACTCCAAACGTGAACTGAACGGGAAAAGCCCTAATAACTGGTACAGTTGAACGTACACTCTGCCATTCACTTCACAGTGGTTCGCAGAGTACAGAAGTAGACATAGATGTAGATGGGATGACTGAACGGCCACCTTTCTGGGATGGCAACAACCGCTGAAAACGCGCGTGACTTCGATGTTCTCAAGAAATACGTTAAAAGTACAAAACGTGGAAAGACAGAAAATGAAATTTTACTTATTGTGCGTATACACCATAGCGGAAAGAATACGTGATGCATTTGTAGGTACACATGGTGCGAAACTTTTTTAGATTTCTGGAAGGCTTTTGACACTGTTTTTCACAAGCGACTTCTAATCAAACTGCGTGCGTAAGGAGCATCGCCTCAGTTGTGTGACTGAAATCGTGATTTCCTGGCACAAAGGTCGCAGTTCGTAGTAACTGACGGAAAGCCATCGAATAAAACAGAAGTAATATCGGGCGTTCCCCAAGGAAGTTTTAGAGGCCCTCTGCTGTTCCTGATGTACTGTACATAAACGACATAGGAGACAATCTGAGCTGCCCTCTTAGATTGTCTTCCAATGATGCCACTTACCGTCTTGTGAAGTCATCAGATGACTAAAACCAATTCAAAAATGATTTAGACATTGTATCTGTATAGCGCGAAAAGTGTCAATTGACTTTAAATAATGAATCGTCATCCACATGAGTACTGAAAGAAACCCGCTAAATTTCGATTAGACGATAAATCACACAAATGCAAAGGCTGTAAATTTAACTAAATACCTACGGATTACGATGACGAATAACTTAAGTTGTAACAAACACATAGATAATGTTGTGGGGGAAGCAAACCAAGGACTGTGGTTTGTTGGCAGTACACATAGAAAATGCAAAAGGTTCACTAAAGAGACTACTTACACTAAGCTTGACCGCCCTCTTCCAGAGTACTGCTGTGCGGTGTGGGACCCACATCAGATAGGATTGACGGAGGACATCGAAAAGTTCCAAGAAGGCCAGCTCGTTTAGTAGAATCGCGAAAAAGGGGTGAGAGTGCCACGGCCATGACACATGAATTGGGGTGGCAATCATTAAAACAAAGGCGTTTATAGTTGTGGCAGGACCATCTAGTGAAATTTCAATCACCGACTTCCTCCTCCGATTGCGAACATATTCTGTTGGCGCCAATCTACATAGGGAGAAACGATCTTCACGATAAAGTAAGAGAAATCAGAGTTCGTTCGGAAAGAATTTGAGTGCTCGTTCTTCCCGCACGCCGTTTGAGACTGAAACATTATAGAAATACACTACTGGCCATTAAAATTGCTACACCACGAAGATGACGTGCTATAGACGAGAAATTTAACCGACAGGAAGAAGATGCTGTGATATGCAATGATTAGCTTTTCAGAGCAATCACACAAGGTTGGCGTCGGTGGCGACACCTACAACGTGCTGACACGAGCAAAGTTTCCAACCGATTTCTCATACACAAACAGCAGTTGACCGGCGTTGCTTGGTGAAACGTTGTTGAGAAGGGACGTCGAACAGATGTGCAGAACTATAGACATATATCTCTAACGTCGATCAGTTCTAGAATTTTGGAACACGTATTGTGTTCGAGTATAATGACTTTTCTGGAGACTAGAAATCTACTCTGTAGGAATCAGCATGGGTTTCGAAAAAGACGGTCATGTGAAACCCAGCTCGCGCTATTCGTCCACGAGACTCAGAGGGCCATAGACACGGGTTCACAGGTAGATGCCGTGTTTCTCGACTTCCGCAAGGCGTTCGATACAGTTCCCCACAGTCGTTTAATGAACAAAGTAAGAGCATATGGACTATCAGACCAATTGTGTGATTGGATTGAGGAGTTCCTAGATAACAGGACGCAGCATGTCATTCTCAATGGAGAGAAGTCCTCCGAAGTAAGAGTGATTTCAGGTGTGCCGCAGGGGAGTGTCATAGGACCGTTGCTATTCACAATATACATAAATGACCTGGTGGATGACATCGGAAGTTCACTGAGGCTTTTTGCAAATGATGCTGTGGTGTATCGAGAGGTTGTAACAATGGAAAATTGTACTGAAATGCAGGAGGATCTGCAGCGAATTGACGCATGGTGCAGGGAATGGCAATTGAATCTCAATGTAGACAAGTGTAATGTGCTGCGAATACACAGAAAGATAGATCCTTTATCATTTAGCTACAAAATAGCAGGTCAGCAACTGGAAGCAGTTAATACCATAAATTATCTGGGAGTATGCATTAGGAGTGATTTAAAATGGAATGATCATATAATGTTGATCGTCGGTAAAGCAGATGCCAGACTGAGATTCATTGGAAGAATCCTAAGGAAATGCAATCCGAAAACAAAGGAAGTAGGTTACAGTACGCTTGTTGGCCCACTGCTTGAATACTGCTCAGCAGTGTGGAATCCGTACCAGATAGGGTTGATAGAAGATATAGAGAAGATCCAACGGAGAGCAGCGCGCTTCGTTACAGGATCATTTAGTAATCGCGAAAGCGTTACGGAGATGACAGATAAACTCCAGTGGAAGACTCTGCAGGAGAGACGCTCAGTAGCTCGGTACGGGCTTTTGTCAAAGTTTCGAGAACATACCTTCACCGAAGAGTCAAGCAGTATATTGCTCCCTCCTACGTATATCTCGCGAAGAGACCATGAGGATAAAATCAGAGAGATTAGAGCCCACACAGAGGCATACCGACAATCCTTCTTTCCACGAACAATACGAGACTGGAATAGAAGGGAGAACCGATAGAGGTACTCAAGGTACCTTCCGCCACACACCGTCAGGTGGCTTGCGGAGTATGGATGTAGATGTAGATGAAGAGATGCCTCGTGTAAGGAGGAGAAATGCGTACCATCACGTTTCCGACTTTGATAAAGGTCGGATTGTAGCCTATCGCGATTGCGGTTTATCGTATCGCGACATTGCTGCTCCCGTTGGTCGAGGTCCAATGACTGTTAGCACAATATGGAATTGGTGGGTTCAGGAGGGTAATACGGAACGCCGAGCTGGATACCAACGGCCTCGTAACACTAGCAGTCGAGATGACAGGCATCTTATCTGCATGGCTGTGCCTGCCGTTGGTGGCCGTGCGGTTCTAGGCGCTTCAGTCTGGAACTGCGCGACCGCTACGGTCGCAGGTTCGAATCCTGCCTCGGGCATGGATGTGTGTGATGTCCTTAGGTTAGTTAGGTTTAAGTAGTTCTAACTTCTAGGGGACTGATGACCTGAGATGTTAAGTCCCATAGTGCTCAGAGCCATTTTTTTGCATGACTGTAACGGATAGTGCAGCCACGTCTCGATCCCTGAGTCAACAGATGGTGACGTTTGCAAGACAACAACCATCTGCACGAACAGTTCAACGACGTTTGCAGCGGTATGGACTATCAGCTTGGAGACCATGGCTGCGGTTACCCTTGACGCTGCATCACAGACAGGAGCGCCTGCGATGGTGTACTCAACGACGAACCTAGGTCCACGAATGGCAAAACGTCATTTTTTCGGATGAATCCAGGTTGTGTTTACAGCATCATGATGGTCGCATCCATGTTTGGCGACATCGTGGTGAACGCACATTGGAAGCGTGTATTCGTCATCGCCATATTGGCGTTTTACCGGCGTGATGGTATGGGGTGCCATTGGTTACACGTCTCGGTCACCTCTTGTTCGCATTGACGGCACTCTGAACAGTGGACGTTACTTTTCTGATGTGTTACGACCCGTGGCTCTACCCTTCATTCGATCCCTCCGAAACCCTACATTAGAGCAGGATAATGTTTGACCGCATGTTGCAGGTCCTGTACGGGCCTTTCTGGATACAGAAAATGTTAGACTGCTGCCCTGGCCGGCACATTCTCCAGATCTCTCACCTATTGAAAACGTCGGGCCAATGGTGGCCGAGCAACTGGCTCGTCACAATACACCAGTCACTGCTCCTGATGAACTCTGGTGTCGTGTTGAAGCTGCATGGGCAGCTGTACCTGTACACGCCATCCAAGCTCTGTTTGACCCAATGCCCAGGCGTATCAAGGCCGTTATTACGCCCCAGAGGTGGTTGTTCTGGGTACTGATTTCTTAGGATGTATGCACCCAAATTACGTGAAAATGTAATCACATTTCAGTTCTAGTATAATATATTTGTCCAATGAATACCCGTTTATCATCTGCATTTCTTCTTGGTGTAGCAATTTTAATGGCCAGTAGGGTAGTTTGAAGGTAGTTCGATGAACCCTCTGCCAGGCACTTAATTGTGATTTGCAGACTAATGACGTAGATGTAGATGAAGGTGCGCGTCAACGAAAGCCGCAATGCTGGCAGCCTGTTGTGCTCCGGATGTCATCGCATTGCCCGAGTGGTTACTTGTTTTGCTGCATACAAGCCCATTTCCTGACTGTATGTCCGCGGTGTGATTGTACGATTCTGCATGGTTAGGCGAACAATATACTTGCATGTGTCAATTCGACCACTAGTCGCTTGGTGCAGCTGAGATTCTGCATCGCGTTGAGTATAGCCCCCTTGAATCTATCAATGACATATTAACATGACACCGGCGGAATCCCACCTAACCCGAACAGCAATACCACGGAAACATAATCCGACAGGTGCTGGTAATATTTCTCTTTGTAGAAGGCATAACACAGTGTTTTAAAAATAACCAATATTCAAACGCGATATCTGATTGAGAAACACACACGGTAATTCTTCCTTGGGTGCAGAATATACATAGATGGCGTTACTCCTACATACTTCGTATATCTGCGCTGACATGGAAAGCATCTGCATACTCAAGCATATACTACACCCCATGCAGTCCACCTAGGTCAGCATAGTTTTTCCTGACCTAATTCCATCGTTCGAGCACTTCTCTCGGAAATGGATCATCGAACGTTGTCAGGTAACCATTAAGGACGAACTGAATGACGAGCAACACTTTGCCTGGACTGTGTTGGAAACCATGGTATAGTATTAACACATAAATCTACATCTGTACATCACTGTGAAATTCGTGATACAGAGGCTTTATTTTTTACCATATATTTAAGTTTCTTCCTGCTCCATACCCGGATGGAGCGCGGCGAAATGACCAACTGGACGCCCCCGAAGAGATGCTACATGTTTAATTTTATTTAGACGATATCAGCAGGATCAATACGGAGCGGTCTGAAAAATATTCACGGTTTTTCCCAACCTAAATGTTTCTTGAAGTTTTCTAAACGGGTTATCTCATGATGTGCAGCGTCTCTTTCCCTATTAACTGCGAATTAAGGTTCTTCAACATTCCTGCTACACCCTCCCCCCATCAAATAAGCCTGTGACCATTCAAGCCACCCACATTTGTTTACGCTCGATGCACTCTGTTAGCTTCACTTGATACAGTATAAGCATACACTTGAGCAGTATTCACATACGCTCCCTTCAACTGTTTTGTTTGCATAATTCTTGTAGATAAACTGCAATATCAAAAGAATCACGAAACCTTTTATTGAACATTAATATGAGACATGTCCAACCTAAAAGTTTACGACGGCTTGAACTCTGCTGGGAACACTTTCCAAGAGGTATCTGGATGTCTGTTTATGACTGGCAGCCCACTCTTCTTCAAGTGACGAAACAAGAAAGGGTGGAGAGGTTGGACGCTGGGGTATAGAGGGAAGTCAACGTTTTAACTCGTCGCAAAGGTGCTCCACTTGCTTCAGCGCGGGACTCAGCGCAGGCTAGTGCTTTTCAGGAATGTTAATTTTCCACAAAACATTGTCTCACAGATACTGCTTTATGACAGGTGGGTTACCATGCTGATATAAAAATGGTTCAAATGGCTCTGAGCACTATGCGACTTAACTTCTGAGGTCATCAGTCGCCTAGAACTTAGAACTACTTAAACCTAACTAACCTAAGGACATCACACACATCCATGCCCGAGGCAGGATTCGAACCTGCGACCGTAGCGGTCGCTCGGTTCCAAATTGTAGCGCTTAGAACCGCACGGCCACACCGTCCGGCATGCTGATATAAACAGTCATCGTTTGCGAACTGTTCCTCCACTGTACATAGTACACAATGCTGTAAAATTTGTTCATATCCTTCCACAATTGGCGTTTGTTACGTATAATAAGGAGACCAAACCCTGAAAACGTGAAACACTGCCATACCGTAACACCACCTCCTATGTACTTAAGTGCTGGCACTAAACGTGATGGCAGGCAGCATTCTCCAGGCGTTCGGCAAACCAAAACACTTCCATCGGCTTGCCACATGTGCTGCCACCTACTGCCAGGTACTCCATGTCAGCGACCTCAGTAGTCATTAGACATCGTGAGAGAGCAGAATGGGGCGCTCCGCGGAACTCACGGACTTTGAACGTGGTCAGGTGATTGGGTGACACTTGTGTCATATGTCTGTACGAGAGATTTTCACACTCCTGAACGTCCCTAGGTCCAATGTTTCCGACATGAGAGTGAAGTGGAAAGGTGAAGGGACACGTACACCACGAAGCGAACAGCCCGATCTCGTCTGTTGACTGACAGAGACCGCCGACAGTTGAAGAGGGTCATAATGTGTAATAGGCAGAAATCAATCCAGACCATCACACAGGAATTTCAAACTGCATCAGGATCCACTGCAAGTACTATGACAGTTAGGCGGGAGGTTAGAAAACTTGGATTTCAAGGTCGAGCGGCTGCTCATACGCCACACATCACACCGGTAAATGCCAAACGACGCCTCCCTTTGTGTAAGGGGCGTAAACATTGGACGACAGAACAGTGGAAAAACGTTGTGTGGAGTGACGAATCATGGTACACAATGAGCCGATCCGATGGCAGTGTGTGCTATGGCGAATGCTCGGTGAACGTCATCTGCTAGCGTGTGTAGAGCCAACAGTAAAATTCGTAGACAGTGGTGTTATGGTGTGGTCGTGTTTTTCATGGAGGGGGTTTGCACCCCTTGCTGTTTGGCGTGGCACTATCACAGCACAGACATACATTGATGTTTTAAGCACCTTCTTGCTTCCCACTGTTGAAGGGCAATTCGGGGATGGCGATTGCATCTTTCAACATGAACGAGCACCTGTTCATAATGCGCGGCCTGTGGCGGAGTGGTTACACGACAATAACATCCCTGTAATGGACTGGCCTGGACAGACTCCTGACCTGAATCCTATAGAACACCTTTGGGATGTTTTGGAATGCCGACTTCGTGCCAGGCCTCACCGACCGACATCGAAATCTCTCCTCAGTGCAGCACTCCGTGAAGAATGGGCTGCCATTCCCCGAGAAACCTTCCATCACCTAATTGAACGTACGCCTGCGAGAGTGGAAGCTGCCCTGATGGCTAAGGGTGCACCAATACCATATTGAATTGGACCATTAGCGATGGAGGGCGCCACGAATTTGTAAGTCATTTTCAGCGAGGTGTCCGGATACTTTTGATCGCATAGTGTACCATTCTCAAGTAAATGCTTTCTGTCTTGTCAGAAGCACAGACATACATATTTTCATTCACTTCGGGTGTTGTTACGGTCTTCAGCCGGAATACTGCTTTGATGCAGCTCTCTAAGTTGGTGTATGCTGTACAAGCATCTTCATCTCCGCATAACAATTGCATCGCTGTAGTCTAACTTTTCTCTACAGTTTTTCCTCCCCACACTTCCCTCTATTTGTACATTGTCAGTTCTTTGATGCCCCTAGAGTTGTTCTATCAACCGATCCGTTCTTTTAGTGAAGTTGTGTTTTCTCCCCAATTCGATTCAGTACCTCTTAATTTTCTATCCGAACTAGACATCTAAACCCAGCATTCTTTTCTAACACCATCTCTCCAACGCTCTATTCTCTTCTTGCATTTGTCGGCCACATTTCACTTCCGTAGAAGACTAGCCTCCAATCAAATGTTTTCAGGAAAAACTTTTCAACAATTAAATTTATACTCTATACCAGCTGGGGTACCCGGTCTCGCTCAGGGAGTTGATAGAAGATTGTTTGGTAGTTGGAATAAAAGGATAAACTTTGAAGTATAAGAGGTAAAAATTGTATGGAAAACATATTCTAACTATCTTCAATACTTGTTTATAAAAACATTTTTCATTTTGCTCCTACTCGAGAGCAAGCTGTGTATTGCTGGCCTTGAGAGAAGCAGGAGTCTTTGAAGATGATGCCGCAATATTTTAAAGTTTGTTCTTGTGCTCTGATAATTGTTTAACTGTAGGCTAATTTGATTGGAAATTGCAATCTTTAAAATTGGAATGGCAGTTTCGTAGAGATCAGAGGTATTCTGGAGATAAATAGTGTGTGTCTTTTTTACTTTCCAGTCATAAATACGGCATTACATAGTTTTGGTGTATAATCGGAGATCCAATTTTAAGTCGAAGGCAGTGCAATGGATTTCCTGGTACTTGCAAAGAGTTTAGCAATTTTATAGGGAAGTTCACACTTTCTTCAAAGTTTACGACCGTGTCCATCGATTTATATATTCTCTCTTCACTGGCAATTTTCTTTTGAATGTTAAAGTTGATATCGTCGACAATATTATTTTTAGTTGGCAAAATTGCGCTTTCATATAGCCAGTCCGGGTTGGTATAGTTGGGAACAACGTTAGGACAAATTTGGTCGATGAGCTCTTTTCTCTGCCCGGGGACTGGGTGTTTGTGTTGTCCTCATCATTTCATCATCATCATCATCATCATCATCATCATCATCATCATCACCATCATCATCATTCGTGACAGTAGCTAGATTGGACTGTGTAAAAATTGGACTGTGTAAAAATTGGGACTTCGTACAGCTGCTGATAACCACTCACTAGAGTGCCCCACAAACCAAACATCATCATCATCATCGATGAGCTCGTTTTCAGCAGTGTTTATGTTGCAGAAATCACTGTTGAGTTTAATGAGGCCGGTCTTTTGGTCAGTGGGATATGTGCCTTCGCCTATTTGTAAAAGTTGTTTCGTATTTCGGTAGTTGAACTCTCATGCTTTTTGTTAGTCGCAGTATTTGTACGTGTGGCCAGAGATGTGATTTTTTTAAACATGCATTAATATCGTCCATGGCTTCGAGTGATTTTTTTTTATTGTGCCATTGTGCATTCATCCCAGAAGATAATTTTAGCTTGCTTTAGAAGTTCACCCCGTCGAGATGCTCTTGAAATTTTACACAGCGGGAATTGTTCTTCGGCTGTATTCAAGGGTAGTTGCAGGGTGAAACGGGCAATTCGTCCTACTTCCATAAATATGGCTGCAATGCCGGATGATGCCAGTGCAAGTGTGATGTGTTGCTTAGCAAGTATTTCCGCCATTAGATTTGTGAGAATCGTTTTCCCGGTGCCGCCTGATACGTCATAGTAAATACACACAGAAAAAAAGTTTTGCATCACCTCGGTTCAGAGAGTTCCGGAACGCGTACAGAAAACTGGAATAGAGATCAACATAAACATCATTCCCGTCCTTTTTATTGCTCATGAAAACCACAAATTGCATGTTGTACCACCATACAGTGAGACCTTCAGAGATGGTGGTCCAGACTGCTTTACACACCGGTACCTCTAATACCCAGTAGCAGGTCCTCTTGCATTGATGCTTGCCTGTTTTCGTCGTGGCGTACTATCCGCAAGTTCATCAAGGCACTGTTGGTCCAGATTGTCGCACTCCTCAACGGCGATTCGGCGTAGATCCCTCAGAGTGATTGGTGGGTCACGTCGTCCATAAACAGCCCTTTTCAATCCATCCCAGGCACGTTCGATAGGATTCATGTCTGGAGAACGTGCTGGTCACTCTAGTTGAGCTAGCTATCTCATTATCCTGAAGGCAGTCATTCACAAGATGTACACGATGGGGGCGCGAATTGCTGCCGATATGGTTGCACTATCGGTCGGAGGATGGCATTCAGATATCGTACAGCCGTTACAGGGCCTTCCATGACCACCAGCGGGGTACGTCGGCCCCAAATAATGCTACCCCAAAACAGCAGGGAACTTCCGCCTTGCTGTACTTGCTGGACAGTGTGTTCAGCCTGACCGGGTTACCTTCAAACATGTCTATGACGATTGTCTGGTTGAAGGCATATGTGACACTCACCGTTGAAGAGAATGTGATACCAATCCTGAGCGGTCCATTCGGCGTGTTGTTGGGCCCATCTGTACCGTGCTGCATGGTGTCGTGGTTGCCAAGATGGACCTCGCCGTGGACGTCGGGAGTGAAGTTGCGCATCATGCAGCCTATTGCGCACAGTTTGAGTCGTAACACGACGTCCTGTGGCTGCACGAAAAGCATTATTGAACTTGGTGGCGTTGCTGTCAGGGTTCTTCCGGGCGATAATCCTTAGGTAGCGGTCATCCACCGCAGTAGTAGCCCTTGGGCGGCCTGAGCGAGGCATGTCATCGACATTTCCTGTCTCTCTGTATCTCCTCCATGTCCGCTTTGGTTCACTCCGAGGGCCTGAACACTTCCTTTGTTGAGAGCCCTTCCTGGCACAATGTAACAATGTGGACGCGATCGAACCGCGGTATTGACCGTCTAGGCATGGTTGAACTACAGACAACACGAGCCGTGTTACCTCCTTCCTGGTGGAATGAACTGGAACTGATCAGCTGTCGGACCCCCTCCGTCTAATAGGCGCTGCTCATGCATTGTTTACATCTTTGGGCGGGTTTAGTGACATCTCTGAACAGTCAAAGGGACTGTGTCTGTGATACAATATCTACAGACAACGTTTACTTTTTTTGATGTTTGTAATTCCGCCAGTGTTGTTGTCGATCCAGTCCATGATAACGTTGTAAATTACGTTTTGATTGTCATTGAGGAGTGGTTTATTGTGAGCAATGTATTGAAGTATTGGTGCGGTAACTTTTGTCCTTTGCAATTTCGAAGTTTCGCATGCTGATAGCATTTTTTCGTAGTGCTAGCGTCTCAAGTTGTAGTAAGGTCTCTAGAGGAATGAGTGTTTCATTGAAGATGTCGTTGTTCAAAGCGATGTCAGTTTAGGATGAGCTTGTCGGATTTGGTACTGTATGTCATCACTCATATTCTCTTTGAAGGATTCCCATAACTATTTTGGATTCGATGGGTTACATGTTGTTAGAATTATAGCGAATAAGTCTCTCATTTGTTCAGATGAGGCTGTGAGTGAGGCTTCCTGTAATGTTAACTCTCAGTGGTGTCGTTTTTCAGTAGTCCTAACGGTTTTCATACTTCTCTGTACGCCCGTCAACAATCTTGAGATATGTGAAACTTGTTGATCCCCATATTCCGTGTAGCAACATCCGGAGATAGAAACATTCGACGTTGTCCGGATGTACGTTGTGTTGTCGGCTTAGTGTGATTCCTGGATGATCTTGTACTGGAATTCCTTGGTTTAGTCGTTGAAAGTTTTTTCTTGTTGTGTTCCACATATATTAGGTAGGGACGTCGACACATGGTAATGTTTTTACAAATGGATCCGTTTGGCACAGTTGGTAAAAAAGTTGTTGAAGTTGTGTTCTGAGGTGATTCGCTTGCAGTTTTTCTGGCGGTATCTTTTGTGAAGTAAACTCTCTGTTCATTCTCCAAATGTACAGCTAGATGTTGCACAACTGGTTCGCGTTCGTGAATGGGAAAACCGAAAGTCTTCCACGCTGCTTCGTTACTGTTGATGTATCTTCCCATTTGGTACATGAGGATCTCGTCGTTTCTGTTTTGTTGTTCGCTGACTTTAGCTGTTTGAGAAATCGCCATGTCACTGCGTTTTTTCACATACTCAGACACATTTGATGGATTTCAATGAATTGCACTATTCTACGTTTACGTGTGCTTGAACATTTTGGAAAGTAGTGAGTTATGTGGTACTACCCACTGATTATCTACTTCCAGTTCGTCGGTGCCTTATATTCGTATTTTTGCTGTGAAGCCCCCATTTTTGGATTATTGTCTCTGTATTTGGGATAGCCTTCAACTCCGGTTTGTGTGTCGTCCAAGTATGGTTTTGGGTACTTTCTCGTACATTCTCCATCACTTATACATGTCGAATTGGGATTTAATGGCACGCATGGTCCGTGAATAATGTTTTCCACTACTGTGTCGTACAGTTCTGGATCTTCTTGTGGATTGGGAAATTCAGCTTGGATGATTTTGTCGATATCCGTAGGATGAATTTTGTCGTGTAGCCATATGAGATTATGTGAGTGAGGCAGTCCTTGTTTATGGCCATTCGACTGTGTACATCCATAATCTAACGGTTTCAAAGATGTGGTATTTTGTGCTGACTTCAATAAATCTCATTTGTTTTTGTCGGAAACTCGGGCTGTTACGTCGTGTCGATCTATGGGGGCTTGTCCATATCTTAGTTGTTTGATTTCTGGCCACGACGAGTTGCACGAGAATCTTATGAGGAGGTCAGAACGTTCTAATTTTCTATGTAGGTAATGACAGCTTGAGTATATTCGTGCATGTGTCTCTGACTTCCAACATATGATGTGGGTAAGATTATCATTGTTCCAATGCCGTCATTGTTTCCGTTATTTATGACTGCATCTCGAATGTGGACATATTCTTCCGCGCGTTGTTTCTTCTTATTCAGTCTTATGTAAAGCATTCGTTCCGCTTCTGTTTTTGCATACATATCTACCAGGAATTGTTGGAATAAACGGAGAGTGTTGAGAATGTGATTGTATGTTTCTCTCTCTGATCAGTAAGCGGTAAGCATACAATCCATGGAAAGGCCTTTTTGGTTTGTTTCTACGCCTTTTTCAGCTTGGATTTGTTTCACGTTAAAATGATATCTGTTCTCTCCGTACAGAAATATCGATGAATATCGGAGGGCATCTTTTGAACGGCCTGCCTCTGCAATGCGTTGTAGTCCTTCTCTTCTTCGTAGTGCAATTATGTCACGACTTATGTTTTCATTGCCCACAATTACGATGGCGACTTCATCTATCTGAAGTGCATTTTTTGGAAATTTGTGGTAAGTTCCTATGGGACCAAACTGCTGAGGTCATCGGTCGCTAGGCTTACACACTGCTTAACCTAACTTAAACTAACCTAGGCCAAGGACAACACACTCACCCATGCCCGAGGAAGGACTCGAAACTCCGACAGGCTGAGCTGCGCGAACCGTGGGATGGCCCCCTCAGACCGCGCGGCCATTCCGCGGTCCTTGTTCTTCGAGTGGTCTTTTATCGGCTCGAATTATAACTTTATAGCCATCAGATGTCATTCGGTCTAGTGCTGTTTTGAATATGCGAATCAGTTGATTGTATTTGTGTAAGATCTTCTGTACATCTTGGACTACTTCTCGTCTCAATCCACTGTTATTTGTGCATCGTTGTTCAATTTCTATTTCTTCATTGACTATGAAACATACTTGCATAAATGTATGGTCTTCGTTGGGTAGTGGTAGTAATGATCCCATGTTGTGCTAGACTACCCTTGTATGGAAGTAACATAATCGACTTCATCTGTGTTAGTGTTGATCGAAGTGACACCGAAAAAAGTCATTCGCAAGCAGTCGTTGTACGGTTTTATATTTTGAAGAAAGTGCTTTGAATCTGGAGTTTCCTCGATCATGTAATGTATGAATTCCTGGTAGTGGTAATCGATTTTTTCATTCATGCATCAGAATCGTGGTGTTTCTGTACTGAAGTTTTTCGCGTCGCAAAATTGGCAGATGTCATACATTTTTCCGATTACGAAGTATTTGTGTTTGTTATATTCTTTCGTCGAGTCGTAGTGGACTGCTCCATTTATTATGTTGTACTGTTTGCTTGTCCTCGTCCACGCTTCTCGTAGGGAGATAACTTTCATGGCTGGTTTGAGTTTTCAGTCTTTTATTATAAGATTGGTCGCAATTCTTTATTTTTCAATCCGTTCATTTCGTTGTTCTTCGGTTTCCCTGCTTCTCACGGTGCTTCATGTCGTTCGTTGGGAACTTAAACGTGCTTCGAGCTCTTTGTCTGTCACTGTATCACTTTGACTACTCACACTTTACTGTTTGTTTTTATTCACTCACTGCACTACTTTTTCTGTTCCTCCCTTCGTCATTGATAGGAAACTGACGTTCGAACCCACGACTGGTCCTGTTTTATATACCACTACCAATGGATAGCCCCACTAGTGGCAAATTCCAGAACATACCGAAAAGGCTTCGAATGGTCCACAGTGTTCCAGAACATTCTACAACTTTCGAGAGTGTTCTGGAATGTTCCCGAACATTCTGGAACCTTCCCTAATGTTCCAGACTATTTCAGAACATTATAGAACATCCTGGATCATTGTGGAACTTTCCGGAACATCCTGGAATGTTGCGGAATGCTATAGAATATTCTCAAATGTTCTCCAATGTTCTAGAAATTTCTAAATAGTGAAACTTCCCAGGCCTTATATCTTCAAAAGCATTCCCGTAAGGTAAAAACGGGAACCCTCTTCATGGATGGGTGATAGAGGGTACCAAAGCACGTGACTCCCTTGATCGTACCGGGACTTTTTTCTGGAGTTTAGCAGCACACACATTGTACACTTACTTTTATAATGTATGTATTGACTAACGAACTTCTTGATTTCAGAAGCGCTTTCTCTGCTACTACTATTCTGCACATTATATTCACTTTACTTCCGTATCGTCAAGTATTTTGATGGCTATATACAAAACTTATCAATTATTTTGTGTCTTAATATACTTCCAGAAAAAAATTAGTACTCCATTTTAGAGGTTTCCAGTTCACTCAAGATTTATTGTTACAACAGTGCATATTGAGTAAATTAATTGATTACATTTACAGATCAGTAGCACAAGCAGCAGTTCCCCAGTTCGAGGACGGATACGACACACAATCTAAAATGGCTAAAGCGGTGCACAACGCACAGTCCCAGTTGCAGGTTGCCTATGCAGTGGCTTCCACGGAGCGCCAAAAATATTATTTTCAATATTTTATATAATTATTGACCGAATATAAAAATTTAAAAGCAATAATTCACTCAATAAGAGGTGTCATTTTACGTCAAGAAAGGTTTAACACAAAACTGAAGTTAGAAATTGCATATGTTTTGGGGAATCCTAACAGACAGCGCTCAAATTACCCAAAGTATATTCATTCAGTATGGGAGAATGAGAGTACTTGGCGACATTCAAGAAACTTTACACATGATTTCAGACTTTTACAAAACGATTTTCGCTGACATCCCCCACACAAAACGACGAAAGGAAGAAAGATTATCGCTTAGTCCATTTTCGCTGTTCGGGCAGAGCATCAGACATGACATTTTAATTTAGTATTTCTTTACTAAAAACTCTATTCACAATATATACCGCCGGAAAAAATAGTACGTCCCTTTACAGCGATTCATTGTTGCAACAGTGCAGCCGACCGTTGTGGCTGAGCGTTTCTAGGCGCTTCAGTCTGGAACCGCGCGACCGCTACGGTCGCAGGTTCGTGTCCAGCCTCGGACATGGATGTGTGTGATGTCCTTAGGTTAGTTAGGTTTAAGTAGTTCTAAGTTATAGGGAACTGATGAGCTCAGATGTTAAGTTCAAAAATGGTTCAAATGGCTCTGAACACTATGGGGGTGCCCCAGGGATCAGTGTTGGGACCACTCCTGTTCCTTATTTATATAAATGATATGTCCTCTAGTTTTACGGGTAACTCTAAAATATTTCTGTTTGCTGATGACACTAGCATGTTAGTAAAGAATGTTGTGTGGAGCATTGGCTCGGTTTCAAATACTGCAGTACTTGACCTCAGTTCATGGCTTGTAGAAAATAAACTAACGTTAAATCACAGTAAGACTCAGTTCTTACAGTTCCTAACACACAATTCAACAAAACCTGACGTTTTAATTTCACAGAACGGGCATATGATTTGTGAAACTGAACAGTTCAAATTTCTAGGTGTTCAGATAGATAGTGAGCTGTCGTGGAAAGCCCACGTTCAGGATCTTGTTCAAAGACTTAATACTGCCATTTTCACTGTTCGAACGGTATCAGAAGTGAGTGATACTTAGACACGAAAATTAGTCTACTTTGCTAATTTTCATTCGCTTATGTCGTATGGTATTATATTTTGGGGTAACTCTTCCCATTCTAGAACGATATTTTTGGCTCAGAAACTGGCGGTTCGGGCAGTAAATGGTGTGAGTTCACGAACCTCTTGTCGACCTCTGTTCAAGACTCTGAGTATTTTGACATTGGCCTCTCAATATGTATATTCCTTATTGTCGTTTCTTGTTACCAATACTAGTTTATTCCCAAGAATAAGCAGCTTTCACTCGGTTAACACTCGGCAGAAATCAAACCTACTTTTGGATCGGACTTCCTTAACTCTTGTGCAAAAAGGTGTGCAGTATACTACATCTACATATACATATATACTCCGCTAGCCACCAAGCGGTGTGTGGCGGAGGGCATAATTCGTGCCAAAGTCATATTTCCCCCCTTCTGTTCCACTCGCGGATCGCGCGAGGGAAAAACGACAGTCTGAACGCCTCAGTACGAGCTCTTATTTCCCTTATCTTTGAATGATGATCATTACGCGATTTGAAAGTTGATGGTAATAATATATGCTCTACATCCTCGGTGAAGACTGGATTTCGGAATTTAGTGAGCAGCCCCTTCTGTTTAGCGCATCGTCTATCTGCAAGTGTGTCCCACTTCAAACTTTCTATGAGATCTGTAACGCTCTCACGATGGCTAAATGTACCAGTCACGAATCTTGCCGCTCTTCTTTGGACCTTTTCAATCTCTTGTATCAGACCCCACTGGTAAGGGTCCCATACAGACGAACAATACTCTAAGACTGGACGAACTAACGTATTTTAAGCTATTTCCTTTGTTGAAGGACTGCATCGCTTCAGGATTCTACCAATAAACCGCAATCTAAGAGTTCGCCTTGCCCGTTACTTGTGTAATCTGATCATTCCATTTGAGATCATTTCGAATAGTCACACCCACATACTTCACTGATATTACCATTTCCAAAGAATGATCATTTATTTTGTACTCATACATTAATGGGGATTTTCGCCTTGTTATACCCAGTAGGTTACACTTACTAATACTGAGAGATAATTGCCAGCCATTACCCATTTATTTTCTGCAAATCCTCATTGATTTGTTCACAACTTTCGTGTGATATTACTTTCCTGTAGACTACAGCATCATCAGCAAACAGTCTAAGCCCGCTGTCAATACCATCAACCAGATCATTTATGTAAATCGTAAAAAGCAGAGGACCTATTATGCCACCCTAGGGCTCACCTGAAGTTACTCATGTTTCTGTTGAAGTCACCCCGTTCAGGACGACATACTGCTTCCTGTCTGTTAGGAAACTTTCTATCCAACCGCATATGTCATCGGATAGACCGTAAGGGCGGACTTTTTGTAGCAAGCGACAGTGCGGAACTGAGTCGAACGCCTTTCGGAAGTCGAGAAATATGGCATCAACCTGGTAGCCGGTATCTAGAGCCTCTTGTATATCAAGCACAAAGAGGGCCAGCTGCGTCTCGCATGACCGCTGTTTGCTAAAACCGTGCTGGTTTCTGCAGATGAGCTTCTCAGAGTCTAGAAAGGTCGTTATGTCTGAACACAAAATATGTTCCATGATTCTACAACAAATACTGCTGCATCCATTTTCAATAAGCTGCCATTTGAATTCAAAAATCTTAGCAGTAATCCACGCGCTTTCAAATCGAAACTGAAGAGTTTCCTCATGGGTAACTCCTTCTATTCGGTCGAGGAGTTCCTTGAAAAATTAAGCTGATTCTTATTGTATTGCTGATAGCGTTTACTTAAACTAGACTGACTCTTTTCAGGTTCATGAACATTTATTTTTATCTGTTATTACTTTTATGTTGTAATTTCATGTACTGACACGTTCCATGACCTTGGAGATTTGCTCCTCCATTTGGTCCTGCGGAACTTAACGTGTAAATAAATAAAACTAAAATAACACTGTGCACAAAAAATGGTTCAAATGGCTCTGAGCACTATGGGACTCAACTTCTGAGGTCATTAGTCCCCTAGAGCTTAGATCTAGTTAAACCTAACTAACCTAAGGACATCACACACATCCATGCCCGAGGCAGGATTCGAACCTGCGACCGTAGCAGTCTCGCGGTCCCAGACTGCAGCGCCTAGAACCGCGCGGCCACTTCGGACGACCACTCTGCACATACTGAGGGCACTTATGTCCCTTCCAGAAACACCAAAGGTGAACGAGAGTTGTAACTGATGGCACCCCAGACCATAAGGTCTGGGGTGAGGCCAATATGTCTTGGGTGAACGCACTCTCTGAGACAATGCTCACCAGTTCTATGTCGTATGTGCAAACGACCACCACTTACATGCCAGAAGAATCTTCTTTCATCGCTGAAGACCATGTGCCCCATTCCATCTTCCAAGTTATCCACCGACGGTTCCAGTCGAACTGTGCACGTCAATGCTGTGGCGTGAGTGGAAAATAGGATAGAGGTGTGTGTGCTCATAGTCCCGTTGCTAATAACCGGTTCGCAAGAGTTCGTGTTGACACGTCTGGGCTCACAGGCCCTCTTATACGTGCTGTGGTAGCTGTACGGTCTGGCACTGCTGCCCTTAACAATACGACGATCCTGGCGGGCGTCTGTGCTGCGTGTACGTCCAGAACCTCGTGTATTAGTGTGCGAATTTTCACGTGACCACTGTTGGAGCACCGTTGCACAACTGACACAGCGCGTCTAGCTTATGTGGCAATTCTCCGAAAGGACGATCCCGCCATTCGTAAGGCCACAGTTTGACACCTTTCAAACTGGCTCAGTTGGCCGTAGGAAGTAGAGATGGGCAAAACTGTTCTTTTCAGAGATTGGATCAGAACTGTTCACTCCCTGATATGAATTAGCTCTTTTTCATGACTCACCACTCATTTACAATAGAAAATAAATGGAAGGCACATTGCCCTTTAAACTTGGTTTATTCCAGTACTGTACCTGTATTTTGATCTTATTTGATCCTATTTTGAAGTAACACAGATAATGAGTAAGAATTTTGTATTGTTTATTGAAATTTCCATGATATGACAAAGTTTTTGATTATTGATTTATTTTGCACTATCATGGTTTTTTGGGTGATCGGAAAATGTTGTAACTTGAGATTTACACTAACAATATATTTGCCTATAATGTATTAAAATTTCATTAACCTCATACAAATACATCGCAAGCCATATATTTTTAAAGTGAACGTTTCCTTTTGAAGACGCCTAAAATCGCAAAATCCGTACCAGAATAAGAAAAAAAAATATAAATTTGACTGTAAAACGAAAGTGCTGCATATAGCCTTACGCAGAATAAAACAAGGAAAATATTGGTGTATCACATTTTGCGATACGTTTATCGGTTCGCTCGTAATTAAAGCGTAAATTCGAGTGTCCATAATAAAAATCCTATAGTAAGAGGAGTCATCAGGAACCTAATCTAATCAGTTTAAACAAATAAAAATAAAATAAAAACAATTGATGTATACATAACATAATAATGTAATATACATAGCGGTATTACTACGAAGAACAATATCCAGTGGGGACGAACTCCGATGCAGAGGCGCTGAGTCGAGCAGGTCGAGCCGCGAGCTGTATTACTGCGTGAGCTGAGACCGCAGAGACCAGAGTGACACCTGAGTCGCTTTGCTCGACGCTCTGGCTAGAGTCGAGACGGTGGGGTGAGCGTTGAGCGGGCGAGTTCCGAGGGTGGGGGGGAGCGGTGAACTCACCCGTTCCGAGACAAATCGTCCGTTCCCTTGCGAGCAGGTTTTTGCAAGTAGTTCCTATGTTATCCGCTAGGTGGCTCTCTGTCCTGTTGCTCGCATCAACTACCCAGAGGGCAGGACGTGCGACTGAAACGATCGCCGACAGAGTGCGATGCGAAGTTAAGCTGCGCCAGACACTGCACAGTGCACACGGCAGACGACGCACAGAGACGGCATGGCATATGTGAAACACAAAATCCAATGGGGCACTGCACAATGCAGGCAGCCAAGGTAGAAGCAGGGCAGAGGCCGGCGCTGGCTGTGTTGTGTGGCGTGCACTGTGCTCTGACCAGCAGAGGCGCTGCTGATATGCTCCGTCTCTCTCTCTCTCTCTCTCTCTCTCTCTCTCCCTCTCTCTCTCTCTCTGCCGTGGGAAACGTTTGGAGCTACCGTTCTTTTTTTCTGAATCACTGATTGTTCACTCCTTTGAAAGATTGAACTCTATGAATTAGTTCAAGAGCGGATCCCCCATCTCTAGTAGGAAGCATGAGTGCAGCTACGTGGCGTGGTTGTCTGCTTGTTTCACACGTTTTCACTACACTGAGCTTTCTGGCTGTGTGCACTCCCTATTAATGGAAAGTTTACTCCATTTTGGTCCATAAAACTCGATTTTTTTAAATTACACTTTTGGATCCATAAAAATGTTTATAATCTACCCCCGAAACGGTTTTTCCGAATGCGGAAAGGAAAGGCTTGTAATACGTGGTTGAACAAAAAACTGCACTTGCCTGAAATCGGCCTATTTCACGCTCCAGTTCTTTTTCTTTCGGAGGACGAGTTATTGTATCGGTGCTTGGGAGGAAACACAAAAAATTCAAATGAAAGTTTGAACGCGTGTGTTTGGACGTTAGGCCCCCAGCATTTGCATTCTGGTGCGAAGACTATGGAGATTGCGACTTTCCTGGCAGTTTGCAGCTTCAGCGAAGGGTATTCAGCGATTCTGAAGACCATGATTACGATGGGCGTCACCCCGAGACTATTCGACGCAGTTCGCCAAGCATTCTGACGATCACTGGATTCAAGTAGCCGAAAACCGCTTGTCACCGGCCGTACGATCGGCTCTGGAGCAGAGCAGGATGGCCCAGATCGAGCAGAACGCCCTCTATGAGGAAGAGGAAGGACTAGTTTATAGACCCGGAATAGCAGATTCAACGTACGTTGCACAAAATTGCATTTATATGTAGTCAAAATTTCAAACGCGTTTTTCTCGAAATGACGTTTTCTTATCGCGCGGTATGGTAACTTCAAATCTACTGAACCGATTGGCATGATTGTTTGTTTCCGACGAAGCTAACTAAATTGTCTAGGAGTTGACCACTTTTATTCCGATCCATAAACTATAAATATTTTTCCAGAATGAGATTTTCACTCTGCAGCGGAGTGTGCGCTGATATGAAACTACCTGGCAGATTAAAACTGTGTGCCGGACCGAGACTCGAACTCAGGACCTTTGCCTTTCGCAGGCTCTACCAACTGCGCTACCCAAGCACGACTCAGGCCCGGTCCTCAGAATTACTTCTGCCAGTACCTCGTCTCCTAGCTTCCAAACTTTACAGAAGCTCTCCTGCGAACCTTGCAGACCTAGCACGCCTGACAGAAAGGATATTGCGGAGACATGTCTTAGCCACAGCCTGGGGGATGTTTCCAGAATGAGATTTTCACTCTGCAGCGGAGTGTGCGCTGATATGAAACTTCCTTGCAGATTAAAACTGTGTACCTGGAAGGTAGGAGACCAGGTACTGGCTGAAGTAAAGCTGTGAGGACCGCGCGTGAGTCGTGCTTGGGTAGCTCAGTTGGTAGAGCACTTGCCCGCGAAAGGCAAAGGTCCTGACTTCGAGTCTCGGTCCGACACACAGTTTTAATCTGCCAGGAAGTTTCGTTTTATAAATACTTTTATTTGGTCGACGAAGTCGGGAAATCGATGAAAGAAACCCATTTTTTTTTCAAATGGCCGCCATTTTGTTTCCTATGGTCCAAATAATTGAGCGAGGTACAACTCCTAAAGAATCTTACATACTTCGCTAACGTCAACTCAATTTTGATTTCAGACGAGCCGCCTGACCTGTGACATACCGCACGTGGAAGTCTGCATCGAAATTTTGTTATGTTCCGACGGCACTTCCGCCTTTGCTCTTCCACGTTTCCGGTCGAAAAAATTCCAGTTTGTAAAGGAAATATCAATAAACATTTTGATAAAATTTGACATTGATATCTATAACACATCCCCAGAAAAAAATTCCCAAAGAACATGCTTTTTTGGGCCAAATACAGTAAACCTCCCCTTAAACGATAGATACAGATGGTGTTCTGCAGCGATGACACTACACTGTCTGTTGGCCGACGACGTTAAAACTATTATTAGTACATCTACTATCTTCCAGTTACGATGTTGAAACTATTACTAGTACATCTAGTATCTTCCAGGTGGCATATGCTGTTATTGCATCTAAATCGACATCCTCTTTCTAGGTGTACTAATTTTTTTCCGGTGGATATTTTGCAGACAGTATCCGCATATACCACTGAACGTAACTGCAAAATTATAACAGTATACAACATATAGTTCAGGAGGTATTACGTCGTAAAAACGACGAGATGCGTGAGAAACTAACTTTTGCGTCAAACGGAGCGCCAATTACCCAGAGTACTCTCGTCTAGTGTTCGATAATGAGAGCACTTAGCGAATCACAACAAACTTCAAATGTAATTTCAGATGTTTTCGAAGCTTTTTCGCGCTAACATGCTTAATGTCAAAGTATTTAGCACATTATCTCATTTGTGAAGTAACCAGACGTTTGAAGCTGTTTTATGAGTGGGGTTTGGATGCTTTACAGAAGCGGGGGTTTACTGGTTTCGGTTTATCCGAACACTGCATACTTCCGTCGCATACGATGGGCTAGGCACGCCACGTTTTCACTGCGGCCTGGACTGCATTATACATTGTGCCTCCAACAGGTGCGGACTGCACGCACTTGTCCCGTGCGCAATGTTCCGGACCGCAGATGTCGCGCCCGGCTGCACAGGGACGTGGATGACGCAAGCGGGACGGCACGCGTTGTGTGCGACTCTTGTCATGACTCTCGACGCTCGTTTAGGGATGGGAAAAACCGGCCGGTTAAAACCGATAGGAGTATTTTTAGTTCGAAATATCAGTCATTTTCCGGTATTTTCTTTTGGTCTCGGTTATAACTAGTTCTTTTTTTTTCATTTTTAACTACTAGTAGTAACGAGGTAAAAAACCGCCAGACCAGTTTGGCACATCAGCAGGGCTATATCTTTTTGTTTTGAATTAAAACTTTTTTAAAAAAACGAGTAGTGTGTATTCATAAAAATTTCCTTTGCTTCGAAATATTCGGTTATTACAGAAATTGGAAAAAGTGATCAGCATTATTTTAATAACAATACCTCCAGTTGGAAACGAACAACAGACACACGACATGAGAATTGGCACAGCACTGCAGAGACTATAAGGCACCTGCTGCCGTGTGGCGTGGCCTGGGCAATATGCAAGACTAGCCCGCACCTGGTCTACATACACTACTAGCCATTAAAATTGCTACACCACGAAGATGACGTGATACAGACGCGAAATTTAACCGACAGAAAGAAGATGCTGTGATATGCAAATGATTAGCTTTTCAGAGCATTCGCACAAGGTTGGCGCCGGTGGTGACACCTACAACGTGCTGAGATGAGGAAAATTTCCAACCGATTTCTCATACACAAACAGCAGTTGACCGGCATTGTCTGGTGAAACGTTGTTGTGATGCCTCATGCAAGGAGGAGAAATGCGTACCATCACGTTTCCGACTTTGATAAAGGTCGGATTGTAGCCTATCGCGATTGCGGTTTATAGTATCGCGGCATTGTTGCTCGCGTTGGTCGAAATCCAATGACTGTTAGCAGAATATGGAATCGGTGGCTTCAGGAGGGTAATACGGAACACCGTGCAGGATCCGAAAGGCCCCGTATCACTAGCAGTCGAGATGACAGGCATCTTATCCGCATGGCTGCAACGGATCGTGCAGCCACGTCTCGATCCCTGAGTCAACAGATGGGGACTTTTGCAAGACAACAACCATCTGCACGAACAGTTCGACGACGTTTGCAGCAGCATGGACTATCAGCTCGGAGACCATGGCTGCGGTTATCCTTGAGGTTGCATCACAGACAGGAGCGCCTGCGATGGTATACTCAACGACAAACCTGGGTACACGAATGGCAAAACGTCTTTTTTTTTGGATGAATCCAGGTTCTATTTACAGCATCATGATGGTCGCATCCGTGTTTGGCGACATCGCGGTGAACGCACATTGGAAGCTGTAACCTCCCCACACGAAATAATTAATGATGGATTAATGTGATTCTTATTTTTTGTAACCTCTCTACAGAAATTCTTTTTCATTTATAACCTCCCTACAGAAATTCATTAACATTTAACCTCCACACAAAGTTTGTTTCCCATTTAATGTAAGCTCGAAACAAAAAAAAAAAAAATTCCTAAACCTCGTAATAAAAAAATAAATTCAGTAACCTGGTAGAATGTGGACGACAGCAGCGCTGCGTCATGGCCCTGTAAGATAATTCTGAATTTAAAAAAATGAAAAATTCTTACCTCAATAAAAACGGCGAATATATCTGCTCTTACAATAGCTCTTTTCCGGCACAGCTCTGTGCAATGCTGGCCGATACATTTGTTATTTATGAAAGGAAGCAAATGATTTTTCTTTTGCAACAATCGGAATGATCATGCATTAAAAAAAATATTAAATTCTTTAAATTGAAATGAATACTTGTTAGAAATTAGACAAAGATTATTATTAGGAGATTTTTTAAAAGATTTATATGTGAGTTTACATCATATTACTAGATATGCGCGAGGCTGCTTTTTTACCTTATACAATAACACTCAGGCTCCGGCATCGCTGCACCGCGACCGGCCCAGCCAACATGATACACCAGACAGGACTGACAAGCGCAGACAGGCGACTGCTCGCTAGCAACAACTTACTGCTACTACTACACAGTTCGTACTGCAGTCAACACTGCTCTTTGGTCTCAGATTCTCTTATAGCTTACATATCGCAGGTAGCGCATACCTCTTACAAAGCGTGTATTCGTCATCGCTATACTGGCGTATCACCCGGCGTGATGGTATGGGGTGCCATTGGTTACACGTCTCGGTCACCTCTTGTTCGCATTGACGGCACTTTGAACATTGGACGTTACATTTCAGATGTGTTACGACCCGTGGCTCTACCCTTCATTCGATCCCTGTGAAACCCTACATTTCAGCAGGATAATGCACGACCGCATGTTGCAGGCCCTGTACAGGCCTTTCTGGATACAGAAAATGTTCGACTGCTGCCCTGGCCAGCACATTCTCCAGATCTCTCACCAACTGAAGACGTCTGGTCAATGGTGGCCGAGCAACTGGCTCGTCACAATACACCAGTCACTACTCTTGATGAACTGTGGTATCGTGTTGAAGCTGCATCGGCAGCTGTACCTGTACACGCCATCCAAGCTCTGTTTGACTCAATGCCCAGGCGTATCAAGGATGTTATTACGGCCGGAGGTGGTTGTTCTGGGTTCTGATTTCTCAGTATCTATGCACCCAAACTGCGTGAAAATGTAATCACATGTCAGTTCTAGTATAATACATTTATCCAATGAATAGCCGTTTATCATCTGCATTTCTTCTTAGTGTAGCAGCTTTAATGGCCAGTAGTGTAGTAGTTCCTTCCTGAGGTCCTTCACATAAGTTTTACTGCAGAATGATACCATCCCTAGTTTGGACGTATTTTATGAAATGTGGTAATAATGAACTACAATGATCCATTTACTTTAAAAGATTAAAAACAGAAGAAGACACAACAAATCTGCGATATCATATAAGGAGAAAACATCCACAACGTTCTTGGAAGAGAAGGTAAATTTGATTCACGTAGCCACAATTTTATCAACGTGCTATAAATTCGGGATAATAACTAACCCCTTAATTTTGTGGTTACTTCAGGGTGAAAAATTGACACCATCCAAAAGTGACGATGTTGGGAAGTTATCAATTTGTGGTCTTCCGCTTTCGATTTTGCTGTGCCCATGTTTTTCACCTTCATAAACTTTACTGAAGACAATGATACATATTTCTGCCACAGCCTCGGCTCCATATCGGTCATGATCTCCTACTCCTTCACATTTACTAGAATTTTTCAATCTTTAATCGAAGTTTACGTTCCTTACTGAAAGTATAGCCATGGAAAAAAAAAACAGAAAATGGGTTATTTCAGAAACCGGTCATATTGTGCGGTTTTAACAGTCAGGTTAAACTGGGTGCTAAAATAACCGGTGTAACTGAAAACCGCTGATTTCTGCGACATCCACCATCCCTATTGTAGTTGGTTGTACCCACTGTGGCAGAGAGAACTTTTTAAATGATGCATTGATATAAACCGTCACCGAGAATTCAAACGCTGTTCCCCGTATTCTACAATCTTATTTGACATCCACTGGTGAATAAATGCCTCCTGTAGACTTTATCATGCATTACAGTCCTGATTGGTAGGTGTCCATGCTGATGTTGCACGTGTTCTATTGTTATCTACTCAACTTACATAAGATATAAATTTTCAAATGTATGTAAATTCCTAAGGGACCAAGCTGCTTAAGTCATCGGTTCCTAGACTTACACACTACTTGAACTAACTTAAACTAAGCTATGTTAAGAACAACACACACACCCATGCCCGAGGGAGGACTCGAACCTCCGGCGGGAGGGGCCGCGCAGACCGTGATATGACGCCTGAAACCGCGCGGCCACTCCGCGTGGCATAAGATATCGTTCGGTCCCTTTTTAACTAGCAGCCATTCGAATGGCTGTATGTCCTATCAATATCCAGTTCTACATCTGCATTTTTTATATTATACTCCGCAAGCCACCTTATGGAGTTTGGCGGACTGTAGTAACGCTGCTACCCCCCCCCCCCCCTCTCTGCCCCCAGATGAATTTAAATTAACGTTGTAACTAAATCCCGTCGTTTAAGAATTGTTTCTGTGAGACTTAATATTTACAGCAGCTTAGATAATACAGAAGATATTGATATGTAATGAGACAGCACTGAACTATCTAACTCGAAAGCATCTGGAGTAGATGACATTCCATCAAAATTATCGGGATTCTTGGGAAAAAATACCAGGACGAACCTTTTCAATCTTGTATGCTATTTGTATTATATAGGCGAATTACCCTCACACTTCAAAAAGAACGTTATAATTCCAATTTCGAAGGTGGCGATTGCGGACAGAATATTACCGAGCAAAATACTGAGATTAATTATTTACAGAAGAATGGAAAAACCAGTAGAAGACGGGATCAGGGAAGGTCAGTGTGCATTCTGGAGAAATACAAGAAAACATGACGCAGTACTGGACATATCTTAGAAAACAGGTTGAAGAATGCGAAACTAATGTTTCCAACGTATGTAAGTTTTGAGAAAACATTTGGCAATGCGAACTGGAAGAGACACTGAAATTCTGAAGGTATCAGGGGTAAAATACAGGGGGAACAATTATATTAACAACTTGCATAAAAATGAAACTGTAGTCGAAGGACATGAAGGGTAGCAGTAATTGAGAAATGAGTAGAATGTGTTACAATCTATTGCCGATGTCATTCAATCTGTGCACTGAGCAACCAGTAAAGAGTATTAAGGATAAATTTTGAAAGTAAATGTAAGCTCAGAAAAAGAAACACGAGTCTTGCCGAAGACATTGTCATTCGGCTGATAAGCAAAAACATGGAAGAGAAGTGTCATAAAAGAAGGTTATGAGATAAACATAAACAAAAGTAGATGAAGGAAAGTGGAATTTAGTCGAATTAAATCAGTCGATGCTGAGACAGCTAGATTAGGAGATGGGACACTAAAAGTTATAGATAAGTTTGGTTATTTAGGCAACCAAATGAGTGAAGACTGCCAAGATAGAGAGGGTAGAAAATGCAGAGTGGCAAGGCAAGAAAAACATGTCTGAAAAAGAGAAACTAGTTAAAATTCAGTATAAATTTAAGTATTAGAAAGTCTTTTCGAAATGTGCTTTTTTGACTGTACCCTTGAACAGAATCGAAAGGTGTTCTATAAACAGTTCACACAAGAAGAAAAAAGCTTTTGTTATTGGGTGCTTCAGAAGAATACTGAAGAGCATGAACAGTAGATAGGATAATGAGGGTGTACTGAATCGATTCGGGAAGAAAAGAAAATTATGTTACAACGTGATTAAACGTAGGTGTCGTTTCATGAGACACATACTGATGCTTCAATAAATCGTAGTCTTGGTAATGGAGGGAGGGTTGGGGGAGGGTGGTGGGTAAGAACGGGCGTGGAAGACCAAAGTTTGAATATACTGAGCGTCCCCAAATGGATGCAGGTTGCAGTAGTATTCTCTTCGCCTGTACTAAAAATTTTCTGTTGTATGGTGGGAGAAGGCGGGTTGTTTTAAAGCTTATCTAGGTGCGCTTCATCAGCCAGAGGTTTACATCTTTATTTTATTTATTGTACATAACTTATATTTTTGAATATATGCTATACATAATATTGGTTTTTTTGGTCATTAACATATAAATAAGTGATTGGTATCATTATAAATTAAAATAATTGAAATATAAATAAAAATAGGTAAGTCTTGTATCATTGAGTAATGGTTTACTTTTTTTTTTCCTGCTTGCTTGTGCAGGAGTGTTACGTGTTGTGGTGTTCGTACTTTTGTGTTTTCACTTATTTCCACATTACAGGTTTTCCTTTCCTGTTACTACAGTACTTGGAGTTGGGTATTACAATATTTTCCGTAGTCTGTGATTGTTTTTGTTGTGTTTTATGTTTGTTGATGTTGTGTTTTTCTGTGTGATACTTGTGTGTTTTGTGCGCTGTGGAGCCGTTGCGGTGTTTTGGATATGGGTTTTGGTGCGTTATACTTCATGTCTTGGGCTTTTGTTATCGTCTTTCGTCTAGGTGAGGTGGGGTTGTTTCAAGATGAGTCAGTTGTGTCATTGTTGGTGCTAGGTCGCGGAATATTCTGGAGGTGTTTTGAGCTACTGTACGCGCTGGATAGGTGTGTTTAAATTTTGGTCGTCGTGTCGTTGGTGGTTTGTTTGTCAGTATGCCTTCCATGTCTGGTCTTTTGTGGAGGACGTGGGATCCATATCTTGCTCTGAGTTTGACGAGCTTTGTCTGGAGTGGTGTCATGTCTGTGATCTGGTATACTTCGTTGCTTGGGGTGCGACGTGGTAGTTTTGCGATGCTGCGCAATAGTCGTCGCTCTGTTGCGTATAGTTTTTTTGTTATAGTCTTCGGTATACCGCCTGGTGGCGCTGAGGCGTATTCGTAAATAGGTCTGATGTGTGTTTTGTACGTGTGTATGGCTGTCCTGGTGGAACATTCACACAGTCGTCCTTGGACTTGTCTGATGAGGTTTTGTCTTCGTCTTGTTTTGTTTAGTAGGTGCTGAAGATAAGTCTTATAATTTAGCTGTTTGTCAAGGAATACCCCGAGATATCTTGCGGAGTCTATGAGTTGTAGGAGTTGGTTCCAGAGTCTGAGGGTGATGTCGGTGCGTTTTTGTTGTCGTTTTCGAGTCAGGTTTCGGTGCTGGAATAGCACTGTTTGTGTTTTTGTGGGGTTTGGTCTTATCCTCCATTTTGTCATCCAGTCTTCGAGTTTGGTCAAGTATCTTGTGGCTTTTCGTTGTATGGTGTCTGTCCGGAGGCCTGTGCACCAGTAGGCGGTGTCGTCCGCATATAGCACCAACTTTTCGTTGGCGTCTCTTGGGGTCAGTACGTCATGCGTGTACAGCGCGTACAGTAGCGGAGATAGTATAGCTCCTTGTGGGACGCCTGCCTCTGAGGTGAATGGTTCTAATGCTGCGTCGTTTACGTGGACTCTGGAGATCCTTCCGGTGATCTGGATTCGTATGAGGCGCACTAGTTTGGGTGGGATGCCTAGTTTAATTAGCTTGTAAAGCAGTCTGTTGTGCCATAATCGGTCGAAGGCGCGTTCTATGTCTAAAAATATGGCAAGTGTGCAATGGGATCTGTTGAATCCTTTGGTGATGTCGCTAGTAAGTTTGAGGAGAGGGTCAGAGGTGGAGTGGTGTTTTTGAAATCTGGATTGTAGGAGAGGGAGAGTCTGTCGTTGAGGATGCGTTCATATGTCTTCCCTATGACGTCTATTAGTGATATTGGTCTGTAGGAGAGGGGATTAGTTGTTGGTTTGTCGGCTTTGTGTATCATTATGGTTTTACTTGTCTTCCAAGTCTTGGGGATTACTTCGTTTGTCAGGCAGTAGTTCAATATTAGTGACAGGATTGGGATTATGGTGGGGAAGGGGGAGTTTTGGATATGTATGCGTTTGATGTTGTTCAGTCCAGGGGCAGAGTTTCGTCCTGTCATTATTGCGTTTATAATTTCTGTGTCCGTGATTGGTTTTTCAGTTCGGCAGTGTCTTCTGTTTCTACTGTTAGGCTGTTGAGAAGGTCGGGGAGTTGGTCTTCGACGAGTCGGCAGAATTCGTTGTCGAATTTGTCATCGATTGGGAAGGAATGTGTGGACTGGAGGATGTTTTGGTAGGCGTCTGCTTGTTTTTTGGGGTCTGTGGTTGTCTATAAGGAGCATGTGGTTGGAGGGTTTCTTTTGGCCTGTTAACGTTTTAAACTTATTCCAAAATTTGCGGCCTTCTTTGTAATTTAGCTGTCGACATATGTCATCCCATTCTTTTTGTTTGTGGCGGGAGACGAGTCGTTTTGCCTGAGCGTCGAGGCGGTTCCGTTGCCTTTTGAGATCTGGGTTTCGAGTTCTTGACATTTCGCGCCGTAGTTTTTTTTTTTTTTAATGATTGCTCGCACCTCCACCGGTGTGGTGGGGCGCCAATTGTTGATTGTTTTTATTGGGACTGCTTCGTCTGTGGCCTTCTTGATGGGGTTTTCTAGTTGGGTGTTTATGTAGTTTACGTCATTGTCTGTTAGAGTTATGGGTACTGTCAGTTTGTCTTGTATGGTTGTTTTGTACTTGGCCCAGTCTGCCTTGGAGTATCCGGATAGTGCGTTGTGTGGGGTGTGGGTTAGGGGCGCTAATTGCTGAGGTGCTGAAAAGGATGGGGAGGGGGTCACTGGTTATGGGGTCTCCTCGCCGGGGTTCTGTGAAGGTGTCGGATAGGATGGGACTATGGAGGATGTGGTCTGGTGTAGAGGTGCCCCGGTGTCCTATGAAGGTTGGTTGGTTTAGTGCTAGTCTCGTAATGGGATCGGTGGTTAGGATGTCAAAAAGGACGCGGCCGTTGGCGTTTGTCACAGTGTCTTCAAGTTCAGTGTGTCTTGCGTTTATGTCTGTTAGTAGGAGGAATTTGCTGTGTGTCGTCATTAGGTATTGTAGGAAGTCGTATGGGATTGGGTGTCCTGGTGGGTTATAGAGGCAGGCTACTGTTAGTTGGCATTGTCGTTGCATCTGGATTTGCACCACAATGGCTTCTGTGTCTTGGAGGTGTTGTGGGAGGGGTATCTGTACTGTGGGTATGTTGGTGTCTGTGTAGATTGCCACCCCTCCTCTGGCATCGTGTCTGTTCTTGGAGTAGCAGTTGTATCTGCTTAGCCTGCAGCTTTCATTGGGTTGCAACCATGTTTCTGTTACTTCAAGAATGTGTATGTTTTCTGTGTATATGGTGTGCCTGAGTATGTGTTTTTTGTTCTTGAGTACCTGGACATTAACGAACATCACGTTCGTTTTGTCGTTTCTAGTCTCTTGGCCTATCATCGCGAAGCTTGACGGGGTTTGGGTGTTTGTGGGGAGGGGCTTCTTTCCAGGAGATGTCTGTGACTGTGATGTGGACCCTGTTCATGCTCTGCGTGATTTCAAGGTCTTCTCCCAGCAGTTGTCTGGTGGTTTGCTTCATCACCATTTTTATTTCATGCTTCTTGTCCTGGAATACGTTCAGCAGGACGGTTGTTATAGTTCGGTTGAAGTCCTCTTTCATTACCGCTTCTGAGACAAGTTGGTTTGTTGTTTGTGGGATGGGGCAGGTTCGTCTATTGTTTTAATCACTGCCTGTGCATAGGAGTTTAGGACTTCTTTTGGGCGCTTCTTACATTTGAGGGAGGGAGCGGAGTGGTTTTCTGAGCAGTTTGCACATTTAGGGTGTTGTGGGGGGGGGGGGCAGTGCACCTTGACAGCGTGTGTTCACCACTGCACTGTGGGCATTTCTGCTTGGCAGTGCAGTTGTGTGCTTTGTGGTCGTATGATAAGCACTTGCCACATTGGGCTGGTTGGGGGGGAAGGAGGTTGGAGGGTTCTATTGTGCGGAGTTTGTAGTGAATGTTCACCCCTCTGTTCAGCATCTTGTCTATGGTGTGCGGGTCATAGGAGAGCATTCTGAATTTCATAGTGGATTCCCCACTGACACGCGACATGATGCACCATGTTTTGTGGACCTCGAGCCCTTGTTCGACCAGTTGTTCTTTCACTTCTTCGTCGGTCACCTTTTTTTCTATGCCTTTGATGACGACACTGAGTGAGGGCTGGTTTGGTGGTCTGTGTTGTGGGGGCTGTCTGGGGGGGGGGAGGGGTGTACTTTGTCTGCTGTCTAAAGAATTTTTGTAGTAGGGGGCTGCTTCGTCTGAGCAATACCTGATTATTGCTGAGTTGCTGTTTCTGACATTGATGGTCAGTGTCTTCTGTCTCATGTCGGAGGTGGCAAATTGCTTGAATGACTGGGCCAGGAGTCTTTGGGTTGTCTCTCTTGGTAGGTGTGTCACCTCGTATAACATGTCTTCTGTCAACCTGCTTTAATTATTTTTCACGTATTCTTTACGTCGTAGATTCTACAGCAAACGTCCTCGTTTCTTATCTTATGAGACACTTCATTTTAATCACTCTTCTATAAAAGCACAGTTCAAAAGAATCGATTCTCTTCTTTGCTTATTTTCAAATGAAAATATGATTGTGTCATAAAAATTGACGAAGGTAAAAGTTCCTCAGTAAAAGATTTGGAATGAGCTTTTCCGATAGTAAGAACACTTTGGGCATTTGGATGGTGCAATAAAAAATCGAGGAGCAACTAGCATCTCTGCTTTCGGCAGGTCGGTTTTGTTAAGGGATGCTAACTTGTGAAGACGAGGTAGTGCATCGAAAGTGAGATGTAGACGGGAACAAGTCTATAAAAATACATTTTACTCTTGGTAATTTCCACGCAGGATGTACTAACTTTCTGAAAAATTCTGAACAGTGGAAGACAGGTGGCAGTGGACTGATTATTTATCGAATTGTAACATATAGAACATGTGCCGTGACTGTCACTTCGCTTGTTTATCAGATGATAAGATTGTAACCTCCCCACAAAATAATTCATAAACCTCCCAACAGTAAAAAATATAATTAGTTATATCATTCACATTCAGTGTAAGCTCCCAACAGATAAATTCCGTAACCTACCAATAATACAATGTGACTAACCTCTCAATTAAATTGCGACTCACTTATAACCTTTCAATAATTGACTGTGAATTTAAACTGGTAAATTTTGGACGTCAGCAGTGCTGCGTCATGGCCCTGAAAATTCATTATGAATAAATTGAAAAATCTTACCTCAATTAGGTCGCCGGATAACGCGTATATATCTGCTCTTATTAGAAATTTTTCTGGCGCAGCTCAGTGCAATGCTGGCCGATAGATTTGTCATGTATAAAAAGAAACAACTGATTTTTCCTTTCAATAATCGGGATGACCAAGGATTGGAAAAATTAGTAAATTCTTTAAATTGAAATGAATGATTGTTAAAAGTTACTTTTTATGAGAAAGATTATTATTAAGAGATTTTTTTTAAACATTTACATGGGACTTGATATAACAATACTACATACGCGCGAGGCTGCATTTACCTTATACTATAACTCTCAGGCTCTGCCATCGCTCTACCATGACCGGCCCAGCCAACATGATACACCAGACTGCTAGCTACTACTTACTGTTACTACCACACAGTTCCTACTGCATACAACACTGCTCTCTGGTCTGAGATTCTCTTATATCTTACATATTGCAGGCAGCGCGTGAGCAATCCATCAAAATTACATCTGCTCAAGTGCGCTAGCAACGAATTTCTTAATAATGGACCTCTTACATAACCTTCCACTGGGGGGGCAACAATTTGGCAGCGATGGTGAGTCAATTGGACTTGCCATGAGCAACAAATTTTTCTATAACATATTTAGCTACTAAGTCTACAGTCAGAGAGTATATACATTATTGATAAGTGCAGAACATATTAAGAAAAGAAATAGAGTGCACATGCACTGAGTTCAGAACGTATTAAGAAATGACAAAATGTATACACAATGAGTACAAAATATATTAACAAATGACATAAAGTGCACACACACTGTAAAAGTCTTTAGCATTTTTACAAGAACTAGGAAAGGAATGGGAAGGATTGCATCATGGTTGTAGGACAGTAGGTTGCACGTAGCTGCACTGAAAGTCCATATCTTTCTACAGAAGCACAACACCAAATGAGACACTCTGAAGTTCTCTTCCTGAAGTATTTATCAGTGTGGCCAAGACACTGAAATGTTGCATTAATATTGTACGTTATCATTTTGGTAGTATATTAGGTACACCAAACAGTAGGACCATAATAACATCTGCATCGTTCAAGGTGGTGGACAGCTTGATATGGCAACACCACATTCTTGTAGAATACATACTCTTACATCAACGTAGAATTAGTGCAAAAACCAAATATTGTGCTCCATGATCATGAGGATGGACAGGACATACGGATATTGCAGTAATTGGTGGTAATTAGGTCAGAAGGTGAAGGACATTAAGTCTTATGCTAGTTATAATTCAGAATTACATTAGTGTATCAATTGATCTGAATAATTATTGGCACTCATTGGCCATTTACTAAACATTTATGTACTATGTATAGAGTATTACAGAACATTATTCATAAGTCATCTTGTTACAGTAATTATTACAGAACATTATTCATAAGTCATCTAATTACAGTAATTAGTGGCATCATCAGTCTTCTCATTAAGTAATCATTGGCATAACATTTATAGAGTACAACAAAATATTATTTACAGAAATTATTGGCATAACATTTATCCATAAGTCATCTTATTACAGTAATCATTGGCATCATAAGTCACCTCATTACAGTAATTATTGGCACTCATTGGCCAGTTACAAAGCATTTTTTATGCATTATTCAGAAGTCATCATTCAAAGCAAGAGTTAATTAACGGCATAGCATTTATTAAGTCATCATATTACAGTAAACATTGGAATCATAAATCGTGTCATTACAGCAATTATTGGTACTCATTGGCCAGTTACAAACCATTTTACTATTCATTATTCAGAAGTCATAATTCAAAACAGGAGTTATTGCCTGTAGCAACAAGCTGTTAGTGACTATATATGATTTCATGTAAGTGACATAAGACATATTTAAAATGTAAGACATAGTAACTATTACTCAAGGTCTGTAGTCCAATAACACATAGACATAATGGAATCAATACATAAGAAAAATTTGCATTATATTTAGGACTAGAAATATATCTTAAACTGGTAGCATTATTTAGTTGTATTCTGGTAATAGTTGGGACTGGTAATAAATTTTTTGTGCTAGCAATGCATTGCATTGGGATCGATAATTAATTGCTGGGGCATAAAAATATTTGCTTTTGCCTTATTGCTGGAAATAAGGATTAATAATGTCATTCGTCATGAGTCAGCTGTAGCAAGGTTATGAAACAAGTAGAGTATATGTGATCACATTCATAAATGATAGACACAACTGGGTAAAAAAATTGCAAGTACTAGAGCAGGTTTAATAACTAACTGCTTATAGCATATTAATATCATGAAAAGCTTCTCCTGGAAAAATTACAAAATGGGTTACTGAGCTGAAAGAAAAAATGTATATTATGCTGAAAAGTAGTGAACTTCAAATTAACAGGTAATGAAACGTGTACTCAATATATATGTACTCTAGCTGTCTTTCCCAAAACATTCACTTATTATACAATGCAACATAAGACATACTGTCAAAAGGAACTGCAACAAATACTTAAATAACTGCATAGCATTTCTTAACTAACAGAAAATATATAAACTTCATCATTATCATCATCTGCAAAGAAAAACTTCATTATTCATATTACCATATACTTCATATAACTATTCACCATCATTTATTATCATCTGCAAAAAATAGACACTTCATTATTCATATTCATATTACCATTTACTTCACACAACTATTCATTATCAATCATTACTACACATAGTATAGAGTTTCTTACTTCTAACATATTTCATCACTAAAATTAACATGTACAGTTCTGTCTGACAACCTTCAATAATCGCCTAGTATTCTGAAAGAAAAATACTTAGTTAAGACTGCTATTGTACAGTGTGTATAGTATATTCATGTTAATGCTTGTTAATTCTGATCCATTTACTCTTCATGACACAGTATTGCATTTTCTTTCGTTCATTCCGATGGTGAAATTTCCATTTCATAGTAAACCACTGTGGTTTGTTTAATTTATTTCTTTTAGACGTTATTTCTTTCTGAAAATGATGAATATGGATTAATATCTTGCATTTAATTCATATACCCATTAAATAAATACTTGTTTCTAGTGATATAACTAAGCATACAGCATAGTATGACAGAAAACGTATTAGGTCAAAAACATAGACAGTTTTCAAGTGCAAAAAATGTACACACAGTATCATAATGTAGTAGCAAAAAATGTATAATATTCGAGATGTTGAGAAATCATCAGGCAAAATGTCAAAGTCAACTGGTGTTTGTTATATCCTAAAGATTACGTAGTGCATACAGACAAAAATTCTACTTTCAATAGGAAGACAATCATACATACACAAAAAATGAAAAATGTGCACGGTCTGATGTCTAACGACAAGAAAGGCGACCTGCTAACCTTACCTTGCCGGGCACTTGCCAAGAAAAAAGTATAATCATCATCAGTAAGTGGTTATATAAATATCTGGACATGGCATTACAGTGCGACAAATCATAAAGTATGTTCATTCAATAAAGGGTTTAATATTGGAAATATGGTGATTGCCCTTGCTTTTTCTGGTTCTCAAAGTTTCGACGTGTACTACATTAGGGTACAATGCTGCGAATTCTATATGGACCTGCGTATAGAAGCTCAAATTTACTGCATCTACTCTTTCCTCTGTTGGATAAATAGTGTGTGCGTACTAATATCTTCTGTCCAATGTAAAAGTCACGGCGTGTACAAACCTGTTTTTGCTGTCTTCTCCGGCGCTCTGCGGCACGTTTGATGTTGTTGAGTGCAATGTCAATTATTTAATGGTGGCGTAGTCGACGAGATGTAGGAAAAGATACTAATTCTTTAATTTTGTTAGGTGGTTCAACATTTTTCAATATAACAGTCGGAGATAGCATAGTAGATTCATTTGGTATGGAGTTAATTACATTGTGGAATGAGAGTATGTGTGTATCCCAATCAATATGTCTTTTATGGTAGTATATTCTACATAGTTTACTAATTTCTTTCATTAGCCGTTCAGAAGGGTTCGAAGAAGCGTGATACCTGGATATATAGTTCGGAGAAATGTTTCTAGCTCGTAACATATGTGTCCATATCGCAGATCGAAATTGTGGTCCATTGTCGTAAATTACTTTCAATACATGCCCTGCATGAAAGAAAAAATGTTTTACAAATGCATTCGAAATAGATTTAGCAGTAGCTTTGCGCAACAGAGTGAAGGTAGAAAATTTAGAAGTGAGTTAAACAGCGACAAAGATGTAGCAAAAACCTCTATTAGTTCTGGGAATCGGTCCAAAAATGTCTACAGCGGCCATGTGTCTCAATTTAACAGGTACAATGGGATGTAACGGAGGAATATGTGAAGTCGTGTCTGATTTAGCTTTCTGACAGATTTTACATGACGCTAAAACTCGTCGAATACGTTTCTTCATGTTGGCAAAATAACAGTTCTGTCTCAGTATAAGAAAACATTTTCTGGCTCCATAATGTGCGTAACTCAAATGCGTATACGAAATTAATTTGTTAACAAGTTCGTCAGGAATGCATAATATCCAGTTGTAGCTGTCAGGGTGAGAGCGGCGGAACAGAATATTATTGCGTACAATGTAATGGTTTCTAATGGTAACGTTATTCTTATCTTGCCAAAGCTGTTTAATTTCTTTCCACACGTTGTATTTACTCTGCTCTTGTGCTATGTCTCGTAATGACGATGAAATGAAATTTTCAAATGCGACTTGTTGAATATACATGACGCTAGAATTTGCTCGGCAGAAGTTGGTTGCGATGTCTTGCTGATTGTTGCAGAGAGAGCGGGATAGTGCGTCTGCTACAATATTTTGTGTACCGGGAATGTGAATAATGGTAAAATTAAATTCCTGTAAATAAACTTTCCATCTGCTTAACCTGTCGTGTGTAAATTTTGCGGAAAGTAAAAACTGTATAGCTCTATGATCTGTGTAAACGGTCGTATGTCTTCCATAAAGAAAAGGCCTAAATCTCGTAAATGCCCATACAACACATAATGTTTCAAGTTCTGTGACAGAATAATTGCGTTCAGCAGGTGACAGAATGCGACTTGCAAAGGCGATGTTTTTAATTACTGTAGTATCGTCTTCTTCAATTTCCTGAAAAATGTGTGTTAGAACTGTCGGTGGCAATGGAAAAATTTCAAGTAAGATCTGGGCGTGATAAGAGAGGTGCATTCAACCAGGCATGTTTCAAATTAACAAATTCAGAATGTGCTTGGCTATCCCAGAACCAAATAGCGTTTTTACCCGTCAATTGACATAATCTAGGAGTGTCTCAAGCAGAGTAATGAATAAATTTACGGAAAAAGTTAATTAAACCCAGAAAGCTGCGTAGTTGTTTCTTTGTCGTTGGAACAGTAATGTCACGTAAAGCTTTAAGTTTTTCCGGGTCAGGTGCAATGCCTTCTGCTGAAATTATATGTCCAAGAAATTTTATGGAAGTTTTGCCAAAGTGCGATTTGCTAAGATTAACGGTGAGTCCTTGTGCACGAAAAGTTTACAACAGTTGTTCCAGAATCAAATTGTGTTCAGACCAGTTAGCTTCTGCGATAAGGATGTCGTCTACATATTTTGTGATTCTCTCTTTAAGTTCTGTCGGAAGTATAGTATTTAAACCGCGAATAAATGCTGCTGAAGAAATTGTTAAACCGAACGGTAATTTGCAAAATGGGTAACAATCACCAAAACAGAGAAATGCTGTGTACTTTCTGCAGTTCGGATGGAGCTGAATTTGCCAAAATCCCGATTTTAAATCTAATGTGGAATAAACAGCAGTACCATGAAATTTCTGTAGAAGTTCTTCTAGTGTCTGTGGGCGATCTGTTTCATTAATAATAATGTCGTTGATGTGACGCGAATCAAGTACGAGGCGAAGTGAGCCATCCTTTTTCTTAACAATATGGAGCGGGTTTATGTATGGACTAACTGCCGGTTCAATAATTCCTTGGTCTAGCATAGCTTGTAATTCTTTCTTAACTTGTTCTCTGTGGATATAAAGAATGGGATAATGTTTAGCTTTAAATGTGTCATGCTGTTTAACTTGAAATTCATACATAAAACCAGACATAGTACCAGGGATGTTGTCAAAAACTGGAGCTTGCCGTAAAAGAATTTTACGTAGTTGCGTACGTTCGTCGTCTGTATTTGCGCTGCTTTATTTTACTTTATCAGAAATCATTTGCATAACGTCATAGTCACCTTCATCTTGTGTATTATAGTTGTGTACGTACGTATCTGTGAACAATGTGGAATGACAGTCTGTGTTACGCGATGTAGAAAAGACCTCTGTTCGATTAATTGCCTGTTCATCTGCAGATAAAGCGTGCTGAAATTCTAAAGCCAGTTGTACATTTTCATCCTTTAACATTAAATAGGCATTTTGAAAGTCAATAATTGCGTCATGTTGTACCAGAAAATTCGTACCTAAAATAACGTCTGTTGTCAATAAGGGAACAATCCAAAAATTTGAGTGGAACCTATGACCTGCAATACAAAATAAGTGTGTCTGTAATTTGACATTTACTCCTTTACTAGATAATGCTCCTTTTACTTTAGTTTTGCCTAATGGTAACGTAGGATAAATATTCTCTTTGTTACATTCGTTGAAGGTTTCTTCATTATAACTGACATAGGTGATCCAGAATCGATTACTGCTGAAAATGTGGATGATCCAGTCTTTACTTCAATGACAGGGTGGGAAATGGTCTTTTGAATAACAGGTTTTTCATGCAAAAGAGTGTCTCGGGTGTCATCAAAGGTAATAACATTTTCGTGAACAACATTCTGCGTGTCAAAAGTAGTGCTTACGTTGTTGGAAGATGCAACCTGTACTGTATCTAGTCAAATTCTTTCTGACGTGCCGTTATTTGCGGGAGGATGCTGTGGCATTTCAACTATTTGTACTGTTCTGCTATTTCGTCCTGACGCATTAGGTTCGGGATGATACCTACGGTCTGGTTCGTTCATGATAATCTGTTGTTGCGGATGATTCTGCTGCTGGTAAGACCTACTGTTATTAAATGTACGCTGAAAATTGTGCTCATTACTTTTACGTCTGTCATGATAGTCATTTCTATACGGTGCATTGCGATATGAGATGAAATGGTGTGTTTTCTGTACGTACTGATTTCTTTGTTTCTGTGCGTTACTATTTGGTGGAGCCGACGCTATACGTGTAGGCGGCGAAACATTAAAGCTTGGTTGACCTTGTACATTACATTGTTGGTTAGGTATGCTAACCGGCTGGTTTTGTTACTGTTGTGGTGAAAACCATCTATTGTTGCCAAAATGCGTTCGCTGTTGCTGATAATTATGACGATACTGATGATTAAAATTTTGTCTGTTATTAAAATTACGCTGGTAGTACTTGTCATTTCAGGAGTGTCTAATGAAAACTGTCACTTTCAGGTAAAACTTGTCGTATCAGGTTTTCTTTACTCATTCCTAATTCTAGATAGATCGATAGTTGAAGAGCTGTTTTGATAGATATAAAGGATAGTAAAAGAGTAGGCAGCAGTGCAGAAAACTAAAGACGAAATAGCACTACTACGGCTCGGGGCCCTATGCACGCTACGGCACATCGAAGTATAATGAATCCCCTGAGGTCTCTTACGCACTGCAAATAAATTTTAGTTTCTGCATTACAGGCAATGCCGGTGAAACTTCAAAAGCAAATTGTTGTATCCAGTCAGAAGGGTGAATCTGTATTCTGTCATTCTTAAATACCTTAAATTTTCTCACGGATAAAAAGTGCTTATAATCGAAGTTATCGTCTCTACATGACTGAGCAGGTTCAGAATTGTATGAGAATCTGTTTTTCTGTGACTGTTCTGAATCTAAGACACGTACGCTCTCTAAGTTACGTAAGTTACACTGGGTGTGTGAGGGTGACAAATGTTCAAGATGTGGCATATGCTGTGACGTGTTAAGAGACTGAAACATTTTTCATTTCTGTCACTTTAAAACATTCGTCAATTTGGCTGTTCTGTTGTTGAAATCTCTTATCGACTTTCGCATCCAGAGTGTGTGAAAGTTCTGCTGACATTAAATTAAACTCGTCGCGTAACTGTGTTGCGTTTTCTGAACATTGTTTATCAACCGCACTAATTTCATGACTAAGTGATTTTGTTGTGGCTTCATGTGTACTACGTAACTCTTCACTATTATTCCTAGCACAAGCCTTAATTTCCTGATGGAATTGTTCTTTAGTAACATTACATTGCACGGAAATGGCTGTAATCTGTTCATTAAGTTGTTCAGTAGGGGCGTCAAGTTTTTCATTAATTTTTTTAAACGACCTGTCGTGTTTTTCATTCGACTGTTTGAAATTTTCAGTAAATTGTTTGTTCGATTCATTAAGGTTGTCGTGTTTTTCATTCAACTGTTTGAGATTTTCATTAAGTTCTTTATAATTGTTGTCTTGTTTTTCATTAATTTGCTTGAAATTGTTGTTTAGTTTTTCATTCCACTGTTTGAGATTTTCATTACGTTGTTTGAAATGGTTGTCTAGTATTTCACTCTGCTGTTTGAGATTTTCATTAAGTTGTAGCAATAATGCCATAACTTTATCCATGCCAAAATTAGCTGCTGTATTCTCTGTGATGTGTGATGGTGTATCTGCATGTGTCACGTTTTGTGTACCGGTAACCATTTGGTCATTGTCTGATTCACAATAAGGTTTGCCAATCGGATGTGCACTGTTGGTCACTACATCGGAATCAAATAAATTTGACGTGTTTTGTGTATATTGTTCACCTTCGTTAGAAATATTTATCTGTTCACTGTGTAAATTTTGCAAATCAGGGTTGTTAAACTGGGCAGCGTTCATTGTAACGGAAAGTGCCGCGTCATCAACTGTCGTTAAATTAAATGTGGACATAACTGAATTTGGTAGTTCATCATTTGGAATAAAATCATTACTGGTGGTCGGCACACACTGAATGTCAGTAATTGGAGGATTATCACTAAGACACTGAGTATCGCTAGTATTATCCGTCAAATTATTCGAGTCGGCTTTTTCACTCATTGCACATCGCGATGTACTGTTAGCAGCTTTTCGCGGCATTTTCACAAATCAAAGGTAAGCACAAAATCAAACAAAGACAAAGCAAAAATGGAACAAATACAGTGACAACAAAGGGCAATAAATTGCCGATGATCTGTGAAAGAAAGAGTGACAAATTAGTAAATGCGTTGCGCCAGATGCAAACTACATTTAACATTAAGTAGATAAGAGCAGATATATAACTGACTACTTCTCAGAAATTCACAAAAATACGATCCTGCCCGGTTGTCGATAAGTGTAACCTCCCCACAAAATAATTCATAAACCTCCGAACAGTAAAAAATATAATTAGTTATATCATTCACATTCAGTGTAAGCTCCCAACAGATAAATTCCGTAACCTACCAATAATACAATGTGACTAACCTCTCAATTAAATTGCGACTCACTTATAACCTTTCAATAATTGACTGTGAATTTAAACTGGTAAATTTTGGACGTCAGCAGTGCTGCGTCATGGCCCTGAAAATTCATTATGAATAAATTGAAAAATCTTACCTCAATTAGGTCGCCGGATAACGCGTATATATCTGCTCCTATTAGAAATTTTTCTGGCGCAGCTCAGTGCAATGCTGGCCGATAGATTTGTCATGTATAAAAAGAAACAACGATTTTTCCTTTCAATAATCGGGATGACCAAGGATTGGAAAATTAGTTAATTCTTTAAATTGAAATGAATGATTGTCAAAAGTTACTTTTTATGAGAAAGATTATTATTAAGAGATTTTTTTTAAACATTTACATGGGACTTGATATAACAATACTACATACGCGCGAGGCTGCATTTACCCTATACTATAACGCTCAGGCTCCGCCATCGCTCTACCACGACCGGCCCAGCCAACACGATACACCAGACTGCTAACTACTAGACTTGGCCACTGTTTCTATGTTTCGATACAGTGTATCGATACTTGGAACTGTTTCAGTGTTTCGGAACGGCTATGGTTCACTGTTTCGAAACAGTGGTGTTTCATTCTGCCCATGTCTCGGATCTCGAGCCAGACACAGAAACTGTATCGTTGATTCAAAATAAGACTGTTTCAGTCCACCTGCGCCTGGAACGGACTAACTGTATCGAAACAGTGATGTTTCATTCCGCTCTGTGTCGGACGAGATTCGGGCTCGGCACAGGTACTGAAACACAACATACCACTTCATGAAACACTTTCAAGAGTGTCTAAATCTTTCGATAAGCAATAGCATGAAGCTGAAGATATCCGAAAATAAAGCTTCGTTTCTAGCTGACTGTCCTATTCCGAAATGGCGTAACATCTGATTTATAAACACTAACCAAACAATAAAACAACACATACTATTCGCATTCAAAATAATAAATATGTGAAAATCATTCAGTTAAATTACACTTTTTTATAACATACGCTTCTCTGTTCATGTACAGTAATTATATTAAGAAACGCAAGTAAGACTACAACATTTTAAATAAAAAAAGGCGTAGAGTGACAGTTATTAGACATGTACATAAATTTGATGTAGGTATAATTGCAAGCAATCTGTTTGACATATCACTGATAGTGTAATGGTGAACGGGAAGCATCGTAAATTTATAGTAACGGTTCGAAACACCTTGAAACATAAAATTTTTTTCTGTTATATTTTGTTATTTATTCGAATTATTTGGCGTTATTTGTGAGTCTATAGTCACTGTGTCTATTATCCACAATGATTCTCTTTGTGTGCATGGAAATTAGCAGGATGGGTATATTAGCCATACTAATGGGATGTGGGAATCCCAGTAGCATATCTGTTGTTTCTGCAGTTTGCTTCCACCTCCAGTTCCGTTCGTGGTGGTTCTTCTGTCTTCATCTAAGGCTTTCCTCAGCCAATTGAAAAGTATGAAAGTCACATGACACAAAAACAGCGCATTTGCTGCAGGAAATGCGAAACTGCCAAGACGCCTAAGTGATAGTTTCATACTTTCTGCGTTATGATTAGCGCTCTCGCACCTCATTTGTGTTTACATGGACATACTTATACAGTAGACATTCAAGATGATAAAATGTGTAGGTTTATTAGATTACAAAACACAAACTGTTTCACTGTTTCGAAACACCGTATCGAAACATTACATCGTACCGTTTGATTTGTTTCGAAACATTTACGTGTTTCAGTTTGCCCATCTCTACTAACTACTACTTACTGCTACTACCACACAGTTTCTACTGCATACAACACTGCTCTCTGGTCTGAGATTCTCTTATACCTTACATTTCGCAGGCAGCGCGTGAGCAATCCATCGAAATTACATCTGCTTAAGTGCGCTGGCAACGAATTTCTTAATCATGGACCTCTTACAAGATTTGTTATGTAAATTATCGATGGAATTAACATAACAACTGCAGCAAGCAAGGAATTGTCGTAGCGAGCAACAAGTTGCTAAGAAAAGATGATGCCGTACAACAATGGAGAGTTTTGCAGATGTCTGCAACAAGTTGTGATTATCAGGTAATACTACACTGTCTTGGCGACTTTCGTAAGTCAGGCAACGCCATTTCAGAGCAGTTCGGCAGGACCTAACAGAAGAGCAAACATTGACAATTGCGAGGCGCTGCATAGAAATTCCACGCCATGCTCTGTTTGATGGACATCTTACAGATATTCCGGTTTCCCACCATCTGAAGTGTACTGCAGATTGACAATAGCACCCATCAGATGCATTTTGTTCGTTGACAAATAAATATCAGCGATTAGATTGTAATCATTACGAATAGATATCGCTATTCGGTCTTTTGATTATTGCACACTGATGGGCAGTTTCTTCTAATGAAGACATATTGCAGACAATACTGTCAGCGTTTTGTGTTACTTTTTACATGTTCTGATAACAACTGCTTCTCCCATCGTGCTATCAGACGCAGGAATCGACTCTGTACTGCACACACTTGGTGGGTTCATTGAATTGCGCGCTTTCAGCCCATTTCACTATCTCGATCTGAAACTTTATATTGTTCGCACATTTCAGGATAATAGTGCCAACGAAAGTATTGTTAAGAAAAATTGTTTTTAAGTTTGTAATTATCAAAAGAAAAAAATATGTAATCTCCTCATAATGTTTACAGCATAAATGAAATTAGCGAATGGCATCGTTGGCCGGGAGGCCCCATCCGGTTCAAGTCTTATTTCAGTTGACGCCTCATTAGGCGACTTGCTCGCCGGTGATCAGGATGAAATGATGATGAGGACAACACAACACGTAGAAAATCTCCATGCCGGCCGGGAATCGAACCCGGGCCCGCTTGCATGGGAGGCAAGCACGTTACCACCCAGCTAAGCAGGTGGACCTTTTGAGTCGTATCTTGAGGTCATTACATAAGGTTTCCTTGCACAGTTTGCTTTTCTGATTTGAAGCTATATTTTATTCGTAGCTTATGAAATTTCTTTGCGGGCGTTTGCATTTTGCTAACAGTGCTATGTTGTCTTTTCATTTGTCATATTCGTAAAGCAGGAATCCACTTCAGCTGTAATTAGGATTTCTTTGTTTAACTTCACGACCAGTTTCAGAGCATTAGAGTTCCATCTTTAGGTGCTTACAACAGTAAAGACAAAAGAGAGATGCTAGTTATGAAGACCATGTAAGGAGTAATAAAATCCACAGAAAGCTGCCATACTCACTTCATTAAAAATAATCGTACATGCTCGGCAGTCGGGCCACTCTATATTGGAAGCCAGGCTTTCGTTACAGCTGATGCGGACCCTTGCTTTATGATTACATATATTATTCAGCTGCGTATGTCCTCCATATGAAAAACTTTTTATTTGTGTTATTGTGTGTTAGAGACGGTGCCAATAAAAAGATTCTTAAGATAAAACGTTTTTAAGTACATAATATCAAAAAATGTTGTTTATTTAACATGTTAATAGCGTTTGGTGATGCTAAAAAAGCGTATCACTTACGGTGAATGAGCCTTTTATCTTGAAGTATACATAAGACAGAGAAAAAAAAAAACAAATAATAACTGTGACAGCTACTGAACAGCAGGACCACCAAATAACTCCCTCTGCTCTTTATTTATGCTGTCTGAGTTCCAGTCGATGCATCCAGGTATTATTTGTAACTACACTTTAGACCGAGTCATAGTTACAGGAATGTGAATAAAAGTCATTCGGCTATACTTTACGTATTTTGGTGGCGGCCAGTACCACCAGTCTACTAAGTGCAGTCTTTCAAAGCGCTAGGCAGCTCAATACATTGGCTAAGCCAAAGTGTTCTTCCTGTCGCAAGTCTAATGGAGAATTGCCAACACTGAAGAGTACGTGCGGCTTGATTTACTTCCTGGTGTGATTCAGAATTGTCCTGCTAAATTCACTTGATATTTGCTTGTCATTTACGATACTTAATTTAAAGTATTCTCACTTAAGATGTATATTGGAGCGTCAACTTTATTATTTGATTTCAGGAGATCATTCCATGCAGACTCTACAAGTAATCACATATTTTATTTCGTTGCCAGCCTGCCTGTGTGGCCGTGCGGTTCTAGGCGCTTCAGTCTGGAACCGCGTGACCGCTACGGTCGCAGATTCGAATCCTGCCTCGGGCATGGATGTGTGTGATATCCTTAGATTAGATAGGTTTAAGTAGTTCTAAGTTCTAGGGGACTGATGACCACAGATGTTAAGTCCCATAGTGCTCAGAGCCATTTGAACCATTTTTATTTCTTTGCCAGCGATGTGGAAGTCGTAGGATACTTTTAGCACCGCCAGTTGTGTTGACAAGTAGAGCGGCGCTGTCTATTGCCCGACGAATTTGTAGCAGTTCTGGACCGAATGTCGTGAAGTGTTTCCTTCAGTTTAGAAATCGAGTTGAACTCACGAGGGCTTAAGTCAGGGGAGTGCGGTAGGTGGTACAGCACTTAGCAGCCCCATCAGTCAAACAAATCGGTAACAGCTTGCACTGTAAGTGCTTGAGCATTTCCTGCAAAATGATGGTCAGGTCCTGCAGAAAGTGTCATCACTTCTGTCTCTAAGGTGTTCATTTTTGTAACACAATCTACGACTTAATAAAATCTATTAAGTATGGTGGAATCATGTAGACTTTAACATTTTAAAGCAATCATGCATAATTCGACTCTTGCCTTGAAATTATATGTTGGGGGCGTCACTTAAATTGTTGCCTTTCTTAAATGGTTAATACTTTTAAAAAATCCTTTTACTTTTAACTGAGAGAAAAATGTAAGTTTTTATGGTTAACACTTCTCTTAAAAATTGGATAACTGTGTACCTTTCTCAAGCGCTTGAGTTGGGCTGTGGGTTATGCTACGTTTATTTTATTTACACTATATTTCTTAAAAAACTGGGAATGTTTTTATTAATTGAAAAATTTTAGGTCTTTTTAAATAAAGCATGTAAACTAAACGGTGAATTTTTTTCCCTGAACCTTGGCTAGCCATTACATCTTCCCTTGGCCTTGTTTCAAAAACTACGGTCGCGGGTTCGAATCCTGCCTCGGGCATGGATGTGTGTGATGTCCTTTCATATAAATTGTAACGTTCGATCAAAGTCTATATCAGTAAAAGTTCAATTTTTTTGCGATCTGTTAAAACAGTTTGGCCTACTATTTTCAACAACCGTTTGTCGGTTTTAAACATGAATACAAGGCCTACTCAGGGTTAGTGTGTTTAAAGCAAGGTGTTTTCACGTCTTAATAAGTGTGTATTACAGTTTCTCTATAAAAAACGTTTTTATTACAGTGTTTTTAATCAGTGTGTGAAACAAATGAAAACCTTTCCAAGTTACATGTATGTTCCAGTGTTTGTTAGTAGAGTGTTTTATACAGATTACAGTAGAGAACGCCGGCCAGTGTGGCCGAGCGGTTCTAGACGCTTCAGTCCGGAACCGCGATACTGCTACTGTCGCAGGTTCGAATCCTGCCTCGGGCATGGATGTGTGTGATGTCGTTAAGTTAGTTAGGTTTAAGTAGTTCTAAGTTCTAGGGGACCGATGACCTCAGATGTTAAGTCCCATAGTGCTCAGAGCAATATGAACCATACAGCTCAGAGCCATTTCAAAAACTGTTACTACGCTTTGTTTGGCCATACCAATTGGTTACTCAGAGCGTGGTTCTTATTGCTGGGGAGGGGGGGAACGTTTAGGTATCTTTCACCTTGATTCTTTGTTTAGTGATATGATAGTTAAGGTAAATTATTGTTACTTATACATTTGTGATTTTCAGGGCACGGAGGTGCGGCGTTGCCTGGGGCTCAACTTGTTAAAGAAGCAGCAGATCGCCTACGAAGCTAAAATTCACTCTCAAATTGGCGAGGGAAACATTCCCGATCTTATTGTGCGGGTGAAGGTGGCGTTGGTTAAGCCGCTCGTTTTCACCGCGGAAACTGTTGGTGAAGTAGGTGACCACATTATACTGCTACGTTGGCCAGTTTAAGACGAAACATTGATTTTCCTGATGGCGCTCCTCCCACTCGTAAACAACTTGCTCGCCTTCAGGTGCAACTACTGCATTGGGAAAATCGGGTTAGTGATCTTGGCTATCTTAAGCCTGATGCTGACCAAGTGCAAGTTATTCAAAAACTGCAGAGTTAGGTTGCTAAATTGCAAGGTGTTGCAAATCAGCTTGCTTTAGAGGATGTAGCAAGTTCGAGTGGGGACCAGGTTTCTGACTCCAAGGTGGTTTCACCAATACTGGTCAGTTGCTTACTTCGACTCAGCGTTTTGCTATGAGTTCAAATGGTGCAAATGGCTCTAAGCGCCAGGGGACTTAACATGTGAGGTCATCAGTCCCCTAGACTTAGAACTACTTAAACCTAACTAACCTAAGGACGGCACACATATCCATGTCCGAGGCAGGATTCGAACCTGCGACCGTAGCAGCAGCGCGGTTCCGGACTGAAGCGCCTAGAACCGCTCGGCCACAACGGCCAACTTACTATGAGTAATTTCAGCAAATTACCAAGCCCTATGGGAATTTTATTGAGGGGAAACTGGTAAGTTGTCCATTGACTCCGTGAGTGACGTCGAAGCGGTTATATGGCTTTCTGTTAAATTTGAGCGTCTTGCTGACTTGTTGAATTTACTTCATGATCAGGTTCTTCAGTTATTGTACCCTTTAACTGGTGGTCCATTGAGTCAAATGTCTGGTGATATTTTGTGCGAGGGGAAGAGGTTGAATGGCTCTGAGCACTATGGGACTCAACTGCTGAGGTCATTAGTCCCCTAGAACTTAGAACTAGTTAAACCTAACTAACCTAAGGACATCACAAACATCCATGCCCGAGGCAGGATTCGAACCTGCGACCTTAGCGGTCTCGCGGTTCCAGGCTGCAGCGCCTTTAACCGCACGGCCACTTCGGCCGGCGAAGAGGTTGAAGGAGTAACGTCAGCGGGCGATCAGTTTCAAACTGTCACCCCGTTTGAACAATGAGTTGAAGTGTAAGCATTATTGGCACGTTCAATCAAGTAATTAGCCCTTGAGTAAATATCCTGAGCCGATCCGAATCGCTGTTTTGGCCTTCGAATGGCAAGTTGCTGAAGGTCAAATTGTCGATAACGTATTGGAAGGGATGTCTCATATCACCTTTGCTAGTAAACCCTCCACCTCTGACCAATTAACTGCTTTGGTTTCCAGTATTGAAGGAATTAGTTAGGCTGATAATCAACGGGTTCAATCATCTTTTGCTTGTTTGGGAGCTAGTGGCTGTTTGGTGTGACAACTATCTAAAGTCTGTTTTTGTTGCCGGCAGATGGGACATTTTGTTCTTGAGTGTCCAGTTCATTGAAAAGGGGAAATTGACAGTTGGCGGTGTCGGAAGTCGAGAAAGTAGTGTATACCTTCCTTTCCCAGGCGTTGTCATGGAACTGGTGACGTAGTGGGTTAGCCCTTACCCTTTGTGTGTTTAGTCGAATCATGAGCCAGTTCGCGCGCTTGTTGAGTATGGGAGCTCAGTATCACTGCTGAACTATCATTGATGCCGGAGTATCGAACTTTACTAAAGTTTACACGCTTACGAATTTCCTCTCGCAAGCGTCGGTCTATTAGCGGCCATCAGCTGCCTTAAGTCGGTAAGTTAGTGGTTAGAGTGTTGCGAAATTTTCCCGGCTGGTTAAGTTGTTAGTGTTAAAGTATTTGTCTGTCAATTTGATTCCATGTTTTGATTTTAAATCTTGTCCTGGGGAACGAATCGGTTGGTCTTTGTGTAATATCTCATTGCTGGTGTGTTCTGTTTTGCCTGATACTGGGTATTATGAGCTGAATTTTGGCGCCACGACAAAGGGATCAATTATCGCAAGTGCTCGATAAGTTTTCAGAAGTTCTCACCAATAGGCTTGGCATAACTAACAAGATCCAGTGCAAAATCAGGTTGACTGACAATGTCCCGGTTTGTCAATCGCACTACAGGTCATTCGCCTCAGAGATGAAGAGCCTGCGTGCCCTGATAGTGTGTGCGTGAATGGGTCATGAGACCTTCTATCTCCCCTTACATGTCCCTATGTTCTTGGTTGCTAAGAGTAATAAGGGGGAGTTCCGACTGGTAGTTGATTAGAAGTTGGTGAACAAAAGAGTTGTCTTGGAATGTATGCCTTTACCAGACATTCATCATTGTTTCACATGGTTCTCTGGAGCAAAATATTTCACCATTTTGGATTTGAACGAAGCCTAATATCAAATTCCATAGTGAGAAGATTTAATAGCACATTGCCGTCTTCTGTAGTGATTGGAATCTCTTCCCGTTTCGTTTGGTCTGTCGACAGGGGCGTCTGATTTGTCTAGGTTTTGACCTGGTGCTCAGCGACTTAAAATGTGTACAACTGGTTGTACTCATATCGGCTCTCCAGCCAGAATATCTCGTCATTTGGACACAATAGTTCAGTGGTTCACCTGGCTGCCATCTTCAGGTGAGTGTGCCATCACACTATCTCGCCGGAACTGAAATCAAACACTTTTTCTTTCCTTTATTGTGATTTCATTCCCTGCCCCATATGGGCAAGTGAGGGTTGACAGTGGCACAATCCGCTACTCTTCAGACGAGTGATACAGTTACTAACAAGAGGAAGACGGGACATATAAAAGGCAATAAAGGGGGACATGAGAACATCGTCAGGGGAGACATTGGAGTTTAAAATATACACATACATAGAGAGTGTCATTTGGAACAATTAAAAAAATGTACACCTAAAGTTAAAAAACACAATGGGCGATGTGCAAAACACATAAAAAAAACACTGCAGTTACACCCACAAGTTAAAAATTGGCCACAGAATTAAAATACTCCAGAACGACGGCGCTTAAGAACCACTGCAGGAGACGGAGCACACATGACAAAGAGTAAACCTGCCAGGAGGGACCTGCCGATGTAGGGGAGGCCTGAGAGGAGGGAAAGAGGAGACAGGAGGGGGCAGAGGGGAGGGGGCTGGAGAGGGTGGGAGGAAAAAGCAAAGGTGGTCAGGGGCGCACCAAGGGGCAGGAGATGGGCAGGGTGGGAGATGGAGAGGGAAGGCAAGTCAGGAGGGAGAGCAGAGATGCAGAAGGGGTGCACTGGAGAGGGAGTGGGTGAGGGAGGGAGGGAAAAACCGCTCAGGGGAAGGGAAGAGTAGGGGAGAGGGAGCGTTGAGGATGGGGGAGGAGAAGGTGGGGTAAATCAAATATCCCAGCAGCGGCTCCTTTATACACCAACCACCAACTGTGGGTCCACCACGTGAACAGGAACAAAACTGCCATCTAGTGACAGGCACAACAGCGTGCTGGTGATGAAAACTCATGGCAATGATAAATCGATATCACACACTACTAGCAGTTTTTGAAGACTGAAACAAGGACCGTTGTTTGTTAATGTCAAGCAGAATGGGGTTTCAACTCTTATTTAAAGGATTCCCTTTATCACTGTTTGTCAGATAGCCATATTTCAGTGGCTTCTTTCACCACACAGTCCCAATCATGTGATGCAGGAGCAGCCACTTGTGTCTCTTCGAATAACATTTTATGTCCAGTAAGACAATGTTCTGCCACGGCAGATTTTTCTGGCTGAAATAAACGCGTGTGGCAATGATGCTCCACGGAATGATCCTGGACCACACAAATCATTTGTCCAATATAGACTTTTCCGCAATGGCAGGGAATCTTGTAGACCCTGAGCTTTCTCAAACCCAAATCATCCTACACTGAGCCCAGCAGAGCTCTGCTCTTAGCTGGCAGACGGAATACACTTTAAATATCAAATTTCTATTTTTGAAGATACGCTCCCCACGAAAGGTAGGAATGCCACCAACTTGCTTGTATCTTCTGTTGGTTCCCGCGAAGGTCTGCAGAGCATGACGGATCTGATTGTCAGTATAACCATTCTGCTTGAACACATCTTTTAGATGATCCAGTTAGTGTGTCAAACTATCTACATCTGAAATGGCATAAGCTCTTACCAATGTATGTAGGACCTCATTGCGTTGGTATGATGGATGATAACTTGATGCATGATGATACCGGTCCATAAGCGTGGGCTTACAATAAACACTATGCCCTAATGTTCCATAATCCCTCCTGTAGACCAAGACATCTAAAAATGGAAGTTTTCCATCCTTTTCAACTTCCATCACGAACTTAATATTGGGATCCAGGCAGTTAAAGTCATCTAGGTAACGATCCAGAGTATCCCTCCCATGTGGCCTTCCCATAGAAATATCTTCGACATATCTCCAGAAATAAGTTGGTTTTAAAAACGCCGTCTTCAGTGCCACGTCCTCAAAATCTTCCACAAACAAACTGGCGACTATGGGGGATAATGGACTCGCCATAGCCACTCTGTCAATTTGTTCAAAGTATTTGTCATTAACTTCATTCATGTACTTGCTATGGTAACAGGTACATGCTAGTGGTGATGGACGCCATCTCACACTTCTGTTGGTTAATCCCTTGTCCTGGGATTATGGCTGCTATTACTGTACGACATCTCTCGGAGATAATTTCCATCTTTCGCCCGCCGAAGTGTTTGGTCAGCGATAATGCCCCAGCTTTTGAATCTAAGGGCTTTAGGAGATTTTTGACCAGGTGATCTGTCACATCACAGCTATCCCCTATCATCTTCAACCATCTTTTGTGGAAAGTGTTAACCAAAACTTGAAAGAGGCTCTTATTGTCTTCCATAGTAATTTGCAGAGTAAATGGGACCAGTCCATGGGGTGGCCTAATTTTGCCTTTAATATGGCCCAACATGAGTCGCTGAAGGCTGCTTCTGCTTCTCCTGTGTTGGGCTATCAAGTTAATTCATCGCTGGCCAACTTCTGGTCAGTTAGCGATTTGCTTGGTGATTGTACTGACGCTAAGGTCTGCAGGAAAATTAGAGGAAGGCGCGTCGAAATATTCAGTGGGCCCATCAGAGGTTGGCCAATCGTTATAATCATGGGCATAGAGAATATAGGAGCAAGGCAGGTGATCAAGTTTATGTGCACAACCCCAATGTTAACAGAAAGTGGGGAAGGGCTGTTCTAGGAAGTTAGTACCCCAGTTTTCGGGTCCCTTTGAGATCGTCCGAGTATTGGGTCCAGTCAACTTACTTGTGTACGTTGTTCTATCGGGTAATCTGTCCAGGTTTCACATCTCCCAGGTTAACGAGAACTAGCCTCCTCCCTGAACGCTCAGCACCTCAAAAAGGAGAGGGGTTTTCTATGGGTCTTGTGGGGGTCGTTCAGCCGTGTGGCTCGGCTTCCTTCGAATTCCTGGCATCTGCCTGTCCTTTGTCTGTTTCCTTCTGAGAAGTTCTTGTTCTGATGGAGGCGCTCGCCTCGCGGTGGCAGCTCGATTTCAACGACAGAGGACGCGACCGGCAGATCGGCGGACGGAGTGATCAACGTACTATTGTTTCTTTCTCTCCTCAAGATTCGAACACCTCAAGGTTTCCATAAATGTGTTTACTCTACCAAACGAATTACACAAGCAATTGGGTTCAGAGAGTGTAGTGAGTAGATAGTGCAATGCAACAACAACGTGACTTACCCGAAGCTGTGGCATGGAGACCCATAGGACGGTTGGAAGCGAGACAGGGCACAGAGGAAGGTGGCTGCAGCTATTGGAGTGTCCCAAAGTGTAGTTTCCAGGACCTGGACGCGATTTCGGACAACAGGAACCGTTAAAAGAAGGCAAGGCCAATGTCGTCCACGGGTAACATCAGCAAGAGATGACCGCTATCTCCGGTTAACAGACCGTCGAGACAGGAGGCTGAATACAACTCAGCTGCAACGCACTCTCCAGGCAGCAACAGGACTCGCAATATCAACACAAACAGTCCGAAATCGCCTTCGTGAATGTGGCCTCTACTCACGGAGGCCTATGGTGTGTGTCCCTTTGAAACCACGACACCGTTTAGCCCGCAGAAACTGGGCGGAGGAACATCAGGACTGGAGTCGTAACGCATGGCGCCGGGTGCTGTTCACAGATGAGTCAAGATTTTGTGTTCAAAAAAATGGCTCTGAGCACTATGGGACTTAACACCTGAGGTCATCAGTTCCCTAGAACTTAGAACTACTTAAACCTAACTAACCTAAGGACATCACACACATCCATGCCCGAGGCAGGATCCGAACCTGCGACCGTAGCGGTCGCACGGTGCCAGACTGAAGCGCCTAGAACCGCATGGCCATTTTTGTTCAGCCGGACAATCGTCGTTCCCTCATCTGGAGAGAACATGGAACTCGGAACAATCCTGCCTATGTGCAGGAAACATCACCATATCGTGGTGGTGGACGAATGGTGTGGGCAGGAGTCAGTATTGGCGGACGTACGGACCTCTATGCCTTCCAGAAAGGCGTTTTGACTGCTCAGAGGAATAGAGACGAGGGAGTGGCCAGCTTATTCACCGGACTTTAACACGACTGAGCATGTCTGGGATGCACCTGGCTGACGCATTGCAGCCAGACCAGCAACTCCCACAGCGGTTGCAGAGCTGGATACTGCACTCATGGAAGAATGGCCAAATATCCCTCAAGAGCTGGTTGATAACCTCATCTGTCCATCCCACGGAGGTGTGCAACTGTACTGGCCGTTCAAGGTGGTCACACACCATATTAGAGGGCAACGAGAATGACTGTTTCACTATTATGGTAGCCCTGTGGTGCCTCGATCTACATAAACGCCATGTAAACCTCAAGTAAAGAGTTGAGACAGCAAAATATTGCACTGTATCACACACAAATTACAACTGTAACTGATATCTCAATGAAATACGTTACCATATGTCTATTATGTATGATATCTCACCTGATCCCCTAATTGTTTGGAGTAGTGTATTTCATAATTCAGAAACAGACAACAATGTCCATTAAATGTGTTCTATCTCGGAAACTATTCAGAATATGGTGTATGTCCACGTGGAGTGTTTTACATAAAATGATTACATAAAATGATCGTTCCTGTCACATCCCTGAATATTGACCATTTATCCTGGGACACCCTGTGTGGGTACAGTAACCATATCTGACGAGCTTACGTCACAAACATTATTTTTGTGTCGCACCTACACCCTTATTTTCTGTGAACAGTATCGCTGTTGACGTTACCGCGTATTTCTTTCGGCAGTATGGCCTGTTTGATACTATATTGTCATATCTCTTCGAGGATGCCTACCCTCATTTTGTTTATATCTGTTGACGCCAATACTCCGGATTCATCATTTTGGATAATATAAGGATCTGTCTGTTTTAATCAGGTATGTTTCATCATATTTTTAAGCTGATGTTTCCATATTTTTTAACAGATCTGAAGAGAATCGATACAATCCGAAATCTGTAGTCTGACGACCATTTTTTGTGAGCATAGACTGAAATGAAATAAACAAAATAAGTAGATCTCTCATTTTATTCGTGACTATGTTGCAGCTTGTGTATAATAAAAGGTTTCAGACTGGTAGAGAGAACACTTGCAGTTCAGTGTAAGTACGACGGGAATAGCGGATGTTCGGATATAATGATGGTGCACAGATGTTGGTTTTGTTGCAAGGAGCATTATAGTGCGCTTGCACGATGAAATGTAGGTATGACGTTCTTTGCCTTTGCACAAACGAAGAGTTATAGCAAGCACGGGCAATGAAAAGGCGTTGCGTCAGGTAGTAAAGGAAGTTACTGCCACTTCTGCACCGCTCCCTTTTATGATCTTTGGTAATATAGGTTCCAGCCTAAAGTTGTACAATGTAAGAAACAAAGCACACATGCTGCTCTTTCTTTGTTCTAGAACACTTCTTTACGAAACACGATACTTACAAAATATTTCACGCATTATATTCTCCAGTAAAATTCCACTGACCTAGAAGGCTGCTCATTCGCAAGCAGCTACAATACATTTTATGAGCCATTTAATCGGCCTACGCGATAGCACGGCGCAGGCGCAAAGTTGTTTCAAAGAAAGGCGTTGAGAGGGAACTCGCCCATTTAATGGAAGACTGTAAGGCTCCACAGCGTTCTCTGAGAGGAAATAAGCTGTTCCTTTCACATTAAAAGGCTGTATTATTTTGAGGCCAAGGGAATCACGAAAAAGTCAAAATTTATCAGGAGGACGCTGGTACCAGTATTCATTACATATACGTCTATACAAATAACTAAAACGCGTATTGCAGAGACTATTTTTCTATTCTATAAGTCATCAAGATTTCTTCATACTCCATTCACGGTAGGAGAGCGAATAGATTGATTACTTGTACGCCATATTTGTACGCCATTGTACGAGATGTTACGAGACTTTCTCTTCATGGTCCTTGTAGAAGTATGGAAAGAACTAAAGAATGTCTATAAATTCATCACGAAAAACTGGCTGTTTCAGTTTTCCAAATAGGATTTCGGGAGCCTACTAGCAGATATTTTTTAATATTTACACGTTCGTATCACTTCATGCCACTGCACTTAATTATTCCAGGTAGGAGTGGACTTCTAAAAGTAAGTTACACATTTTGTATTTTACCAATCGTCATCACCTGTATTTGTATTTATTGATCATTGAGGCACGACTGAGAATTGTCCCTCCACTTACTCCAGTTACAGTTTCCAACCCCATGTCGCGTTGCGCTCGTAGTTCGTTTTTGCTGCAAGTTTCTTACTAGCACACTACTGGCTTTGCTACATCTCTTTGGAGACTACTTCCCACATTTCCCATCCATAGTGCCACTTATCGTTGGTATTCACTTACAGTATTTTATCATTAATTTTTTACATATTGCTTACTATGCTGCTTATGCGCACTTACGTTTTCGTTTATGCATTATGACCACTATAGCTATGTAAGGCTTTGTTTTATTATTTTATCACACTCTGACGCTCACCCTGAGACCAAGACATGCATGCCATCAGCTGATTAGCTTCAGTTCTGGCATGATGTCTGCACTTGTTGTGTGGCTTCCTTATACCATTTTTGTACTCGCACTACGAACCATATGTAAGCATTTACGAGCCCTTTCTGCATTAATGAATTCATTATTGTATTTTACGCTGAAGCTCCGAAGAAACTGGTATAGGCATGCGTATTCAGATACAGAGATATGTAAACAGACAGGTCGGCCGGAGTTGCCAGGCGGTTCTAGGCGCTACAGTTGAAACGTCCCCTTAGAACAATTGTACACGACTGTGCTTAAACTGACACACAATGTTTTTAGCGCAACGCAATCTGACTATCAAAGATCCCTGCAAAAGAACGGCCCTGAGTAACATTAAACTATACCTTTCACAAATAACTTACCTCACAAAAATCTTCATTACTCGAACTACTGCAATACAGCGAGCGCCACTACTGCCAGCTAAATAAAAGATTCAAACTACGGAAGTCACTAATTACTGATACGGATAGTTAGCAAATGAAAGATATTAATAGAGAACAAACAATGTATTTACCTTAATAGTCATAATACAGGGTGATTCAAAAAGAATACCACAACTTTAAAAATGTGTATTTAATGAAAGAAACATAATATAACCTTCTGTTATACATCATTACAAAGAGTATTTAAAAAGGTTTTTTTCACTCAAAAACAAGTTCAGAGATGTTCAATATGGCCCCCTCCAGACACTCGAGCAATATCAACCCGATACTCCAACTCGTTCCACACTCTCTGTAGCATATCAGGCGTAACAGTTTGGATAGCTGCTGTTATTTCTCGTTTCAAATCATCAATGGTGGCTGGGAGAGGTGGCCGAAACACCATATCCTTAACATACCCCCATAAGAAAAAATCGCAGGGGGTAAGATCAGGGCTTCTTGAAGGCCAGTGATGAAGTGCTCTGTCACGGGCTGCCTGGCGGCCGATCCATCGCCTCGGGTAGTTGACGTTCAGGTAGTTACGGACAGATAAGTGCCAATGTGGGGTGCTCCATCCTGCTGAAATATGAATTGTTGTGCTTCTTGTTCGAGCTGAGGGAACAGCCAATTCTCTAACATCTCCAGATACTGTAGTCCAGTTACAGTAGCACCTTCGAAGAAAAAGGGACCAAAAACTTTATTGGCTGAAATGGCACAGAAAACGTTCACCTTAGGCGAGTCACGTTCATACTGAGTTGTTTCCCGCGGATTCTCAGTGCCCCATATGTAGACATTGTGACGGTTGACTTTCCCGTTAGTGTGGAAAGTTGCTTCATCACTAAACACAAACTTTGAAACGAAAGATTCATCTGTTTCCATTTGAGCAAGGATAAAATCTCACAGCGCCTCAAGCGAACAAATGTACAACTAAATGAAACTTGATAGCTCACTTAATTCGACGACAGATAGTGCTTAGCTCTGCCTTTTGTCGTTGCAGAGTTTTAAATTCCTAAAGTTGTGGTATTCTTTTTGAATAACCCTGTATATATAGCAGTTCATGACAAATTACAAAACTCCGCCATCTCTCTCCCCACATCCACCACTGCTGGCGGCTCACCTCCAACCGCGCAACGCTACGCGCTGTTCACATCCAGCTGCCGCTGCCCAACACTACAATGGCAGACAACAATGCAAACTAGCCACAGACTGCACACAGCACAGCCAGTGATTTTCATACAGAGCGCTACGTAACGTTGCCAATAAGAAAACATTCCAATAAGAAAACATAAACAGCCTACTTACATAAAGAAAACATAAACAGCCTACTTACATAGCCCCCATGCTCCCCACAAAAAATTTTACAAATTTTTTTGGCCAGTGGCCAATAATGATTTGATAAAATTTTTCATAATTACACTAACGAAGATATACAATGCACACACTTATTTATACAATGTTGGTCAAAAGCTGAAATTTTCTCACAGTCCATAAAGAAAGTCCAGATTGTTCATCACAGTAAAATTTCAGTGTTTTTTTTTTTCTAAGTCTGAGCAGTAAAAGACAATGCACACGGAACTAGTGGATTTCCATGCAGTCTTGAAGAAGTAGTGTTGTCCTTCCAACTGAAAGACAGTGCTGACTCTTAACATGCTGACAGGTAATGGGCCACAACAGAGCAAACCCACAGCAGAGTCATTCGACGTTTTGAAGAAGATTGGTAGGTAGGTCGTCACAGAGCAGACCCACTGTAGTCCTGGTAGAGAATATGGTATTGGTGGGCCACCAGAGGCGCAGACCCACTGCAGTCCTTGTAGAGATGGCCAGCAGCCATCTGTTGTGACTGTGCAGGTGCACAATCACCATTGAAGAGTCTTGCAGAGAAGATAGCAAGTCCATAAACCACCACTTGTGCACGCACAAAGTTTTTGGAATTGTCCTTAGAAGTCTTGCAGACAATATAGCAAGTCCATAAACCACCACTTGTACACTCACGAAGGTTTTGGAATTGTCCTGAGAACCAGCAATGCTGTTATCCAGTCCCTTGCTGAATTAGTAACACACGTGCAAACACTAACAGTCCCTACTTCTCACATATTGTCCATATACTATGACCAACAGAAATGTGTGCATTGAAATGAATGCTTACAAGTTACTTAATATGATGAACTGGTGTCAATTACAATTTTATAACATAAAAAATACAATAACAAAGGTACAAAATACATCATTAAAACATAATAATACAGATAACATTTGTAGTAATAGGGGCTTTACAAAAGAATAGAAATAGACATATACATCAGTGTTACAGGAATTATGACATGAGTACATACATAAAAGATCAGAATAATTATTGAAACATCAACTTCACACATGAGCATTAAAACAAAACAGAATAAATAATGTCTAAGCAATAACATATTATTAATGCCAATTATATTTGAGGATGACAGTATTCCTCATCATAGTGAATGTAGCTTAATATTAAAAGAAGAAAAAATTCTATGAAACTACACAGAGACAGGAAGAAAACAAATACACAAGGGTACACAAACATATAGAGGGGTGACACAAAAGGAAAGGACAGGGTTTGTTTTACTGCAGTATTTTGCATGGAGATCTCCCTTCGTTCATCATTATTCCCAAAAGTCCTATTTAAGCCTGCTTTCTGTATTCTGTCCACATCCTCTGTCAAAAATAGTTTTTCTCCACTGTACAGTATCCTTTTTTTTTGCCCAAACCATTTTCATATAGCTTCTCAATACATTTCTTCCAAGTCATCATAGTTCGTTTCTTATATAGTCTACCCTTCTTAAGCTAACTTAAATCTACTGAGCTGAGATATATATACCAAGGGACGAGGCAATGCAGCATCACATAAAACAATTAATATAAACAGCAATGAAAAAAAAATGCAGATTTGCGAAGCAAGCAGCATTAAGAAATTAGCAAAGCAGTTGTAATATTACAACTAATCTAAGGCAATGTGCAGAAAACAATAAAAATAAATAATTAGTAAAACTGGCTTAACAGGATAATACAAAGTCACATTCAATAACACTATGCCTGGCAAACAGCAGCAACTTATACCTAAACATGACATAGCTCAAGGAGAAAAAATATTACAGTAAAAACAACAATGCAGATAAGGGAAATGTATATTCACATCTTAATGTCTATGTAATTAAAGTGGTGCACCACAACAACTTATTGTAAAAAAAATATTACCACGTACTTGAAAAGAAAATTATGTGTCCAGTTACTGTTACTAGTCCCTTCTAATTGTTCTTTCCTTTCCAAGTGCTCCTTTTTTAAAGAATGTGGATTACAAAATTATTATTTAATAGATCTGTTGACAGAAAGTGTTCACATTAGCAAATGCATTTTATTTTATAAAAGCAATGCTGCAACACAGCTGGAAACCAGATATCAAATGAAATAAGCAATTACGCAAACCAAAGCATAAAAATATCATTCAATAGTCATGTGACATTTCATAAGTTAGTAGAAATTCTCTCAACTCTCGTAGAAAGACGCTTGTCGTAATCAGGTGTGCAGATGTAAAAATATTTCTCGTCATTTCATTAGGCATTTCAGTAAATATCATAAATTACGAGCTCCACAGTATGCTTTCAACAAGGAAATGCCAATAGCGAGGATAATGGCCTCCCTTTTTCTTTTTCTACCTGTGCTTCCGGAAAGGCACACCCTAATGGCTTGTTCTCCAGGTGTCTGACACAGCTGTGTGCCGACGACGCGTGCAGGTGGTCACTTAACTTTCATACGGAAATATTTACGACAGCAGTTTCCACTACAGTGACAGTCTCATATAAAAATTTCACAGGTCGAGAATTTACGTTGCAAATGTGTAGAAACAAAATCCTATGAATATAACAGTGTCCAAAAAAATTTTCGCCGGCATTGTGATACATTCACGCATTTACACACATTTCATAACTCTTAAAGTACGATTCTTGGTTTCCAACATCCTTTTTCACAAGTCAAGAGTCGCTAACTTCTATTCATTATTCATATACATATAAACACGTAATCACATTCCTCATATATGGTAGCATCATCTTATTGATATAAACATACCTCAACAGCATAATACACATCGTCGTCATAATAATAACATCATAACACCTCAGTCAAACCTCAAAAAAGTTGTAGCTTTATCATGGAAAACTTTCTTTGTAATTCAAAAATCTTTAAAAATAAATGTTTAAGTACAAAATTAATCACTGAAATGCGTGTCCTGTAGCGCTAGATGTGCGTCTTGCTGTAAGATAATCTCTGTGGAAGTGTCGTAGTTATCGTCCTCCAAAAGCTAAGTTCTGCAGAAGTCAATGTACTTACCTCATGATACACAAAAGTGAAATGCTTTGCGTATAGATATCATACTTATTATGCTTATTGCCGTGATGAAGAAAGTACTGTGCTGTAATGTATTGTTGTGCTACAGAAAAGGCTGTCTCCTTGTAGCTATACCACAAAAGTTACTACTAAAACATGTTTTACTTTCCAGAATAATACAGAAAAACTGTGCAGATATGAAACAGAAACAACGCAAAAGCAACATTGTAAATTGTCACCCATTAGTAGTGTCATGATATGATCGTGTAGCTGTCACATAAACCAACCACTGTATCATCTGGTATTTCACAGAAAGTACTTTAAATCCAGAATGTATTTTCAAGTGAACCAAAATTTTGCATTAAAATCTCATTAGCAGTACCAGATATAATGTTATTTTTCTCGGAGCCAGCCGGCGCACGTGTATGCCTGCGGTGCGAGTCATTGTCTGTCTCTTTGTTGCCGCACGTCGTTACTGGGATTAGGAGGCCTAACTACCACAAATTCGCCTTGCCGAGAGGTCCCAGCTCTGTTTAAAGCTCGCCAGTTCTGATGGAATTCAGGTCTGTCGTTTTGTCGGTAGTTTACACAGTTTCTTTCGTGTCGGTCACGTGGTGGAGAATTTCTCCCTGAATCGCAACTGCGCGCTGAACTGTTGCGTCTGAAATTATTCTGTCTCCCTTGATAATAAAAGTTCTGATTACCATATTGTCTGTTTCTATGATTGTCTCTGTCATATTCATTACTACGGAAATGCGATCTTTCTCTGTAACTATTACTCTGGCAACGGTTGTCATACGGGTGGTGTCTGTTTTGGTCACGATTTACGTTATGAGAATAGCCTTGTCGTGTCCAGTTATTATTTCTTTCATCGCGGAATTGCGACGGATGTGACCTGTAGTTGCTGTGATCCTGTTTTCGCATCCCGCGACTGTCTGTGTCAATTTCTAATTCTTGTAAGAGTCCCTGAAAAGCTTCAATGTCGTCTTTGCAACGTCCTGCCAAAATAATATGCCGTAAATGTTCAGGTAATTTGATTAAGCAAATGCGAATGAGTTCTGAGGGGCTGTATGGGTTTGACAGGTACTGATTCTTGTGCAACATGTCTTCAAAATATTTCACAAGACTGGAAAATTCAGATTGTTCGAAATGTTTCATCATTATGATGCCATGTTTTACTCGGTCTTGTGTGGCTTGAGACCAATATGCTGAGAGGAAGGCATGGTAAAATTCTCCTTCACTGTGGCAATCGTGAATGACCGATCACATTCTTACAGCTGGTTCATTCTCTAAGTAGCCACACATAAATTCTAATCTGTGTTCTAATGACCAGTTGGGAGGAAAACAATGAGAGAATTGATGGAGCCATGCTTGTGGATGAATGTCGTTGGCAGAATTCTTAAACGTTTTGAATTTACGTGTAGTAATGAAAAACTTATAGTCAAAATCATCGTGTCGGCGAGTAGCATATCGGTCATTGTTACGTCGTGTCGGCGGTTCCATCTCAAAATTCGGTGTACCTTGCCAATTTCTTTCATAATTTCCGAAGTGCCCTGAATTATTATTTTGTGGCTGTTTCGTATTTCTATGTCCCTCTTCCCGTGTTGGAGCGTGAGTGTCCTCTGAAATATGTAATTCTTGTATTACCTGCGTCAACTGATCTTGTACTTCCCGGATTTCTCTTTTGTACTGTGTATTGATTTGATTTTGATTTTGTTTGATTTTTCTTATTTGTTCATACTCTTCAGTGTCAGTGAAGGCTACGGGTCTTGTGTCATTCAGATCATCATTTACCTTTGTAGATAAGTTAGTGACCTGATCCGAAAGTTCGGCTACTTTCTCCGATAGTGTACTGATTTCCTCAGTGTGTTTTTCTGAACCAAGTTTCAGAGTGTCCATTTTTGTTGAAATCGTATCTACTGTGTCCTTTAAGTTTTCTTGAGTTTTTGCAAGTTGCGTAACCGAATCGGTAGATGCAACTGAGTCAATTTTAGCTTGCAAGGTGTCATGATTTTCATGAACAATAGTTTGCAGTTCTTTTGTGGCTGCTTCATGATTCTGTAATACATTTTCATGACGCGAAAAAATAGGTTGGAAATGCTCACAAATTTGTGTTTTTACGTCATTACAGACTTTCTGGCATTTCGATTCAATGTTATGTAACTCAGCAGTTAAATCTTCACGTGTTTGTTCGAGAGTTTGTTCAAATGAGTCTAACTTTTGAAGCTGTTGCTGTGTTTGTCTCTGATTTTGTTCCATTGTGTATAACTTTTGAAGATTTTGTCCCATTGTGTCTAACTGCTGCTGTGTTTGTCTCTGATTTTGTTCCATTTGTTGCATTAGTTGTAATAACAATGCATTAGTGTCTGGAATCTGTTCCTCTACGCTTTTCGGCAGTGCATTTGCACCGGCAACATTCACATTTTGACAAACTGAAAATGTGTCTTGACTTATTTGAGAAAACGGTGAGGACGCAAAACCTGAATCTACAGTATTTGTAAAATTGTCTCCTGTCATTTCGGATTCCTGAGGCGAGCTGTTGCCGACCGATCGATCGATAATGCTTCCCTGTTCACAACCTGTTTCACTGTCTACACCATTATTTGCCGCCCGCTCCATTTCCCTATGCACAATTACCAAATTACTACTTGGAACGTCTGTTAATTCACTACACAGAGGTGCTGATAAGCTACGCTCATCGTCACTATTATTTCTCAGTTTACTTTGGAGCCTAGTGTTACGTTTTTCACACGCCATTATTGTGACAATATTTCACACGATAACACAGAAAAACACAATTTGAAGAGCAAAAATAAGAGAACACATTAACACAGCACTGAAAATAATATCTAGTTAATTGCAGCTGCGAAATACTTGGTGCAAATCTACATGCATGCCACAACTGTTTTACTGTGCAACAATGAAAACCACAACTACTAAGGAAATTCTCTCTATAATTACGCGCTAGCAATAAACAAAAGCTACACTAATTACACAAACTACAAGAAAAAATCAGAAGATTCCAGTGAGGTACCCTCGGCTAAGGGTCGACATATGAAATGTCCCCTTAGAACAATTGTACACGACTGTGCTTAAACTGACACACGATGGTTTTAGCGCAACGCAATCTGACTATCAAAGATCCCTGCAAAAGAATGGCCCTGAGTAACATTAAACTATACCTTTCACAAATAACTTACCTCACAAAAATCTTCATTACTCGAACTACTGCAATACAGCGAGCGCCACTACTGCCAGCTAAATAAAAGATTCAAACTACGGAAGTCACTAACTACTGATACGGATAGTTAGCAAATGAAAGATATTAATAGAGAACAAACAATGTATTTACCTTAATAGTCATAATATATATAGCAGTTCATGACAAATTACAAAACTCCGCCATCTCTCTCCCCACATCCACCACTGCTGGCGGCTCATCTCCAACTGCGCAACGCTACGCGCTGTTCACATCCAGCTGCCGCTGCCCAACACTACAATGGTAGACAACAATGCAAACTAGCCACAGACTGCACACAGCACAGCCAGTGATTTTCATACAGAGCGCTAAGTAACGTTGCCAATAAGAAAACATTCCAATAAGAAAACATAAACAGCCTACTTACATAAAGAAAACATAAACAGCTTACTTACACAGTCTGTAGCCGAGCGACCGCTACGGTCGCAGGTTCGAATCCTGCCTCGGGCATGGATGTGTGTGATGTCCTTAGGTTAGTTAGGTTTAATTAGTTCTAAGTTCTAGTCGACTGATGACCTCAGAAGTTAAGTCGCATAGTGCTCAGAGCCATTTGAACCATTTAAACAGGCAGAATACGGCGCTTCGGTCGACAACGCCTATACAGTATAAGACAACAAGTGTCTGGCGCAGTTGTTAGGTCGGTTACAGCTACTGCAATGACACGTTATCAAGATTTAAATGAATTTGAACATGATGTTATAATCGGCGCACGAGCGATGGGACACAGCATCTCCGAGGCAGCGATGAAGTGGGCATTCTCCCTTACGACCATTTCACGAGTGTACCGTGAATATCAGGAATCAACTAAAACATCAAATCTCAGACATCGCTGTGGCCGGAAAAAGATCCTGCAAGACAGGGATCACTGAGAGCTGAAGCGAATTGTTCAATGTGACAGAAGTGCAACCCTTCCGCTAATTGCTGCAGATTCGATGCTGGGTCATCAAAAAGTATCATCGTGTGAACCATTCAACGAAACATCACCGATATGGGCTTTCAGAGCCGAAGGCTCGACACAAAGCTTTACGCTTCGCCTGGGTCCATCAACACCGACAATGGACTGTTGATGAGTGGAAACTTGTTGCCTGGTCGGGCGAGTCTCGTTTCAAATTGTATCGAGCGGATGGACATGTACGGGTATGGAGACAACCTCATGAATCCATGGACCCTGCATGTTAGCAGAGAACTGTTCAAGCTCGTGGAGGCTCTGTAACGGCGTGGGGCGTGTGCAGTTGGAGTGATGTGGGACCCCTGATACGTCTAGATGGGACTCTGACAGGTGACACATACGTAAGCACCCTGTCTGATCACCTGCATCCATTAAAGGCCATTGTCCATTCCGACAGACTTGGGCAATTCGAGCAGGACAGTGCGACACCCCACATGTCCACAATTGCTACAGAATGGCTGTAGGAACGCTCTTCTGAGTTTAAACACTTCGGCTGACCACCTAACTCCCCAGACATGAACATTATTGAGCATATCAGGGGTGCCTTGCTACGTGCGGTTCAGAAGAGATCTCCATCCACCTCGTACTCTTGCAGATTTATGGACAGCCCTGCAGGGTTCATGGTGTCCACTCCCTCCAGCACTATTTCGAACATTGTATGTATTGTACTGTATGTTAACTGTGGACCTAGAAACGACGGAGAGGCTCCGTTCCCGCTGCAGCCTCAGTAGTCCACAACCCCACGACGACTACCACAGTCCACTTCACCCCTCCGCCGCCCCACACCGAACCCAGAGTTACTGTGCAGTTCGGCCCCCAGTGGATCCCTCAGGGAACGTCTCACACCAGACGAGTGTAACCCCTATATTTGCGTGGTAGAGTAATGATGATGTACGCGTACGTGGAGAACTTGTTTGCGCAGCAATCGCCGTCATAGTGTAACTGAAGCGGAGTAAGGGAAACCAGCCCGCATTCGCCGAGGCAGATGGATAACCGCCTAAAAACCATCCACAGACTGGCCGGTTCACCGGACCTCGACACAAATCCGTCGGGCGGATTCGTGCCGGGGACCAGGCGCTCCTTCCCGTCTGGAAATCCGTGCGTTACACCGCACGACCAACCGGGCGGGCTTTTTCAAACATTAGTCGAGTCCATGCCACGTCGTGTTGCGGCACTTCTGCGTTCTCGCGGAAGCCTACACTATATTAGGCAGGTGTACCAGTTTCTTTGTCTCTTCACTGTTATTGTTCTTGTATTTTTTCACGAACACAGAGTTATGCTGCATGCATCTTATTTTTGACAATCGTGATGTGACAGTTGTATGTGCTATTTTTTATCTTTAAAATTTTCAAATTTTGAAACTTTAAGTTCCTAAATTTTAATATTCTTGTCTAAATTATACTTGTTTGTGGAATATTTCTCTGTAGAGCCTTCAGAATTAAATAAAATTCCTTGTGTGCAACAGGATGCTGATCATTTGAATAAATGAATAATAGTTATAAATTATTATGGCACGACACGTAATTTCTGTTGAATGCTTTACTACACGTCAGAGTGACAAGGATGCATGAGACTCTTTTTCAACATAGTCACCAAGTCTCTGTAAATACTGGTCGGAACGTTTTACAAATCGTACAGTTCCTCTCTCTCGAGAACCACCGCATACGTCCTCATCTTTGGAAAATGTCTTTCCCATTAGATGTTCTTCCAGCTTGCCGAAAAGCTGCACTGCATTGGGTACATAAACCACCAGAATTTCGCGGTGGGTCTGTTTCCGATTTAAATGTTTTGCCTACAAGAATTGTACTGTCCCGTGTACTTCAGCTTCGGAGTACTTTTCCAATTGCCGCACCATTTCAATCGGACACTGTGCCGCAACTGATACCTGCTCCATAGCAGAACTGTGTCTGCAGGCAATCGGGAACATGTATTCTCTTCTGGCAATGGACCGTGCATGGGGGCTTAATTTAAGTATTAATAAAAATATTTTTTTGTAGCTGTAAGTCCGATTACGCAAGTCTCGTAAACGGCTGGCCCTGACTAGTTTTAGTACGCAATCTGACTGCTTAGAATGACAACAAAGAATGAAATGAAAATTTCTGTTAGCACAATTAATTAATTAAGTCCCCAGCAACTATAAAATCTACGAAGCCAACAAGGCACAAGTGTAGCTGTTCTGTGTGTGGTAGTGTGACTCAACACACATCTGGCACGGTTCTTCTTCAACAAAACAAGAATTTTTAAATACCAATTATACTGATGTGATAAAAGAAAATTAGAAATACTATAATTGCGTAAGAAACCCAGAATTACACTCTAATACAAGAACACACGCCAGATGCTTTGTTGACTGAACCTGTAATGAATCATTATTCAGGACACACAAATAATAAGAAAATAAAGAACAGTAGTTAGTTACCTTAATTTATACTGACGAAAAGCACTCAGATCATTACAATATCTCCATTGGAACAACATCTGCTATCTCTCCCATCAAATAACTGCATAAACATGGAACAACACTCTCCACTACCACATCTCACTCTGACTTCAGCTACAAGCAGTGTCCACCACAACTTCTCGGCAAGAACTGCTTGCCGCTACGTCTCAATAATCACTGCCAGTGGAGGCGGCGGAACAATACTCTCTGGCGCGATTTCTGGCGCTGTGGCTCAGTGTAGCCACCTTTCATATGCCCTTCCTCCACGGGCTAGAATTTGATGGTATTTTTGCCAGCATTGGTGGTGAAAATACCACCAAATTCGTCAAAAAAAATACAGACAAAAATAAAAGATAATATTAATACGTAAGTATCATATAACTAGATAAAATTTTGGCTTTGCACTGACCTTTCAATAGCCTAATATATAAAATACACTAAGCAATACAAATTCTTTCATACATGTGACTTTACATAATAGTTTACACAAATATCATGTGGTTAAACAATTCAATCGATAGCGTCAGCAATGACGAATATGAGCAGGTAAGAGTCTTATAACTTTTCACAAACAGTAATACACAAAAAAATCAGTTTATACAAATTTTCACAACAAGTAGTTGACAGTTCCAGCAGTAGCACCCAGCACTGTTGAATAGGTGCTACAGCAACAAGTGACATCATCTCAGTAGAAGTAGTCCATCAGTGGCACCCAGCATTGTGGAACAGGTGCAGACTCCAACAGGTGACATCATTTCAGTAGAAGCAGTCCATCAGTGGCACCCAGCAATGTTGAAGAGGTACAGACAGCAAGAAGTAACATCATTTCAGTAGAAGCAGTTCCATTTGTGGTACCCAGCAATGTTGAAGAGGTACACACAGCAACAAGTCACATTTCTCAGTAGAAGCAGTTCATCAATGGCACCCAGCATTGTTGAGTAGGTGCAAACAGCAACAGGTGACATCATCTCAGTAGAATCAGTCCATCAGTGGCACCCAGCAATGTTGAGTAGGTGCAGACAGCAAGAAGTAACATCATTTCAGTAGAAGCAGTTCCATCTGTGGTACCCAGCAATGTTGAAGAGGTACACACAGCAACAAGTCACATTTCTCAGTAGAAGCACTTCATCAATGGCACCCAGCATTGTTGAGTAGGTGCAGACACCGACAAATGACATCATTTCCATAGAAGTAGCTCCATCTGTGGCACCCAGCATTGTGGAGTAGGTGCAGACTCCAACAGGTGACATCATTTCAGTAGAAGCAGTCCATCAGTGGCACCCAGCAATGTGGAGTAGGTTCAGACAGCAGTCCATAATATTCACTATCACTAATCACACTGTTGATCAGAGTTTATCAGCAGAAATGAAACATGTCCTAGTGGCACCAATCACGTAGAAAAAGTGCAAGTAACAGTCCATAATATTCACTATCACTAAGACAGTCCATCAGCAGTAATTAAACATTTCCAGGTGGCACCCATTATGTTGAACAAGTGCAGGTAACAGTTCATAATATTCACTATCACTAATCAGACAGTTCATCAGCAGAAATTAAACATTTCTAAGTGTCACACATCAATTTGAACAGGTGCAGGTGTGAACAACAGTTTGAATGCACACACAATTGCTTTTACAAAATTATTATCAATGCTCTTACACTAAACATACAAATCATAACAAACACACAAATGATGTCAGATAATTGTCATATTAACTATTACAAGTACACAAACATCAGTAAACCTATAATATTTATGGGTGTCAGTGCAAGCCATTACAAACAAAAAAAATAATATTTAGGAGATAGGTGGGTAGGATTAGGAAAGGAAAACACACCAAACGCACTCACTCATCTTTCATCCACATTAAGTATGTGTATCAAGTAGTAGTGACAGCAATGTATAACAGTCAATAATAGTTAAGTCAACGTCATAGTCATCATGTCAAGACCAATGTTTGCCAACCCAGATCAAAATGTACGGTTGCTGAACAACTGTCAGTGTGCCAAGATATGCAACTTCCTCTCTCCAAAAAAAAGTACATACTGCTTAGTGATTTAACAAAGTGTGTGTAGACAATCTTCCTTCCATTTTAGTGTTCTAGTCTGCTATCTTCATCCTCCTTGTTCCATATAGACCAACAACAAAAAAAAAAATATGCACCTCACTTATTTTACCTCTTATACACCATAACTCCAATCAACTTCATATAATCTCAATACCTCCATAATACCTCTTCAATACGTCGATACATATAAACCTTATTGCCAGTATCATTTCACTTCCATAACAACTCTTTCCTCTAGTCAGTCTCCTCGATCGAGTACAGATAAAATCCTAATGCAAACCTCCTCATCCCATACAATCCGAAGACACACTGTCAACACACAACCTCTGTGTAATCCATCTGACCAAAATCTTCTACTCATTATGAATTATAAACAAAGAATGCATACATGACCTCTAACAGACTTAGTTCGAATAACTCTCAGTAATTAAGTACGATTACGGAGTGTGAATGATCCTAATATTTCACAGTGTGTACACCACTTCAAGAATTATGGCAAACAGAAGCAAACATGTGGAGTATTTCTTGTGTCAAGTGTCACTTCCTATTTCAATTGCTCACGAAAAATGCAGTGTAATAACTGTGTTGGTATGTCATGTCGTTAGCTTCCTTCCTATTGGCATACATTTATACAGCTTTCATAAAACCTCCAGCTCATGTGACTTCTATGATGTTTCTTGTACTAAAGTCGCTCGTCGAATTACTGCAGTTCATTTTCTTATGTTAAAATATAAAGCACTGAGCGTAAGCAAAACAAGCAACAGCGAGTAAATATACCAGTAGTGAACAGAATGTCAACAAGTGGATGCAGCACAATTTCTATAACGAGGCTTCGCCAAGCGAACAATCCGTAACCCATACCACATCGTAACCCACACTCCATGTCCGTACACTGTACATCAGCATTGCTATATACCAAATTAAAGTATAGTTATGACAACAAGCAGAAATGTGTAAATGTGCAATCCATACGCATAGCAGTAAACATATATCTTACGTACTAAACAGGTCATTAGCATCGTATCTTAATAAGTAAACATGAAGGCGCAAGCAGATAAATCACAAAGTATAACTTACATACCTAACCACATCAGCACAATTAATCAGGTGACAATTATAATTTAAATAAATAGGCACAGCAGGCACATAATTAAAAATATGACATCAGTGAAAAAGCAGTGCAGCCAAGCGATGCATAATATACACAAGTAACAATCCAGTTCATTAATAATAATTGTCAAAATCAGTTAACGTACGCAAGCACGTCGCTTCACAAGTAATTTCATTGAACATGTAATTAGCACAAAGTATGAATCACGTAATCGCGAGCAGCAAATTACGTCTAAAGTACGTACCTAAGTGGAAATATGTTACCTGAAAAATAAACTCAATTAATAATTACCTTTTTAGTTTATTACTTTCTTCTTCGAAATGACATTTTTCCTGAAATTTTCTTGATAGCAAGTCGTCTTAACGTCGGACACGCACAGAATTTACCTGAAGTTCTTAAATATTTTATAGAACCGTATCCTGAAAAATACTGAATGTTAATAACAGAATTCATCAAGTCACTATAGCTTTATACTGAATTTAGTCGGAGAAATTAGACTGTGTATTTATTTACGGCTGTCAGTGCATTCGCACTGAGCGCTCGATCAGCTGTAGGCGCGTGACATAGGAAGTGATTGTTTGCAGTCAACGACTGCCTTGTGCGGCGTGCAGACTTGACTGTTGCTTTGAGTATATGCCGCCGCCAAAACACAGCGCGGTATCCTTGTACTCTCCGTGTGTTTACATACAACTGTTAGTTTCTCAAAAGTATGTCATTCTACAAAAATTTTTCAAAAGTATATCATTCCACAAAAATTTTAACGTTAGATATATGATGTATTCCCTTAGAGCGTCGTGATTTAAGAGTTTCTACTTCGACAGTGTTATCATGAATAATTTTGCGAATTCTATATGGACCGTTATAAAGCAGAAAAAATTTCCGACACAAGCCTTTTCCTTTGTGAGACAAACGATGAGCCTTAATTAACACCTTCTGACCAACTGACAAGATTTTTAAACGACCAGGACGCTTAGCAGATTTCTCTCTTCTAGCAGCCGCAAATGCAATATTTTGTAGAGCCAGGTTGACAACTTCAGAATGCCGCAGTTTCCGTGTAGGCGGAAAAGGAACGATTTCAGAAATGCGATTTGTCGGTGCTTTGTTTTTTAATATCAGTATAGGTGGTAAAGAAGTTGAGTCGTTAGGAAATTCATTCAGAATGTTTTGAAAAATATGAAGATACTGATCCCAAGTTCTGTGATTCTGATGACAATAAAGACGATACAATTTATTGATTTCCTTCATCCATCTCTCTGAAGCGTTAGATTGAGGGTGAAAAAGTGAAATGAAAATTGGTTTAATTTTACGACGCCGTAGAGTACGAAGCCAAATTTTAGAACGAAACTGTGATCCATTATCTGATATAACCTTATCAACATGACCCACTTCTTTAAGAAAATGGTTAATGAAAGCATTAGATACTGAACGAGCTGTTGCTTTGCGTAACGGTGTAAAACACACATATTTTGATGTCAACTCCACTGCTACGAAAATGTATGCAAAACCATTAGTAGATCGAACCACTGGAGCGAACAAATCAACTGCAGCCATGTCCTTTAATTTTGCTGGAATGATAGGAAACAACGGTGCTCTGTGAGAAACTGTCGGCGGCTTAGCCTTTTGACATAATTTGCATTTGGCAAGAACAAATCGAATACGTTTTTCCATATTATTGAAGTAGCAATTTTCTCGTAATTTATGAAAGCATTTTCTGGGACCAAAGTGTGCATAACTGAAATGCGTATACCAAATCAGCTTATTAACCCACTCATCAGGAATACAAACTAACCAAACAGAGTTGTCGACCGATTTTCGTTTAAAAAGAATGTCATTGCGAACTAAATAATGCTGTCTAATCGCTACGCTTTCCTTTCTCCTCCACTTCTCCTTAATGTCCTTCCAGATTGGATCCTTATTTTGCTCCTTAGCGATGTCCTGGAGCGAAGACGAAATAAAGTTCTCAAACGCAACACCTTGAATATACATCAAACAATAATTGTTTTCCTTGCAGTCCTCTTCAGCACTTTGTTTCAAACCCATAGGTGCACGTGATAAAGCATCAGCAACAATATTTGAAGAACCCTGTATGTAAACAATACTAAAGTCAAATTCCTGTAGGTACAACGCCCATCGTGACAATCTGCCATGAGTTAATTTTGTCGACATAAGAAATTCCAGAGCTCGATGATCGGTGTAAACCTTAGTATGTCTGCCAAACAAAAATGTGCGAAATTTTGTAAAAGCCCAAACAACAGCCAAAGCTTCAAGTTCCGTAATCGAATAATTCTTTTCTGATTTCGAGAGAACACGACTTCCAAATGCAATAGTCTTTTGTACTACAACGCCGTTTTCTTCTATCTCTTGAAATAAATGTGCACCTAGGCCTTTGTATGATGAGTCCGTCGCCAAACAAAAATCTTTAGATAAATCCGGGTGTGAAAGAAGTGGAGCAGCAACTAAAGCATCACGAAGTTGTTCAAATTCTGACTGAGCTTCCTCATCCCAACACCAATTAGATTTCTTTCCAGATAGTTCACATAAACGAGGTGTGGCCAAATTGTCCAATCTAACAAAACGTCTAAGAAAATTACAGACACCAAGGAAACTACGAACATCACGTTTTGTGGTAGGAACAGCATAATTACGAATAGCGTCTAATTTTTCTGGATCAGGAAGAATACCTTCTGTAGAAATAATGTGACCGAGAAATTTCACCTGAGAACGACCAAATTCAGATTTTTCTAAGTTCACCGTAATGCCAACTGTTGCAAAAATACGTAATAATGAATCCAAAATTTTGTTGTGCTCACTCCAAGAATGTTTAGCAATAAGAATGTCGTCAACATATGAAGTAATATTGTCACGAAGATAAACGGGTAAAATTTCATTTAAGCTACGGATGAATGCTGCTGAAGATACAGTAAGTCCAAATGGTAATTTCCGAAACTGGTAACAGTTACCAAAGGCTAAAAAGGCAGTATATTTTCTACAATCAGGGTGGAGTTCTATTTGCCAAAAACTCGCGCGCATATCAATCGTGGATAAAACTTTAATTCCATGGAAATGTTGAAGAAGTTCATCTAAATTTTGTGGACGGTCAGTTTCAGGAATGATGATGTTATTTATCTGTCTGGAATCCAGAACCAAACGAATTGACCCATCCTTTTTAAGAACAATGTGTAATGGGCTAGTATAAGGACTGACTGCAGGCTCAATAATGCCCTGATCTAACATGTACTGAAGTTCATTCTTAACCTTGTCTCTGTAAGCCAAAGGAATAGCGTACGTTTTCCCCCGAAACGGTGTGTGTTCTTTTACTTTAAATAAATATTGTAAGCCTTGTATAGTTCCCGTGTGATGACTAAACACTGTAGCATGTGAAGTCAAAATTTGGTGCAGCTCTTCTCTTGCAACGTCATCTGGCACTTCAGCTTTCTTAACCTTTTCATTAATTAGTTCTTCGCTATTAATTATATCATCCATCGCGTCTCTGTATCTATTGTCATTGTCATGAATAAACACATTGTCGTCATAATGCTCAACGAAAACATCAGAAGTAAGAAACCTTAAACATTTTGTATCTGACTCAGATCTTGTTAAACACTCGAAAAATTTCAAACATTTCGGCATTCCGGCAACAGTCAAATTCACACTTCCTTCTTTAAAGTTCAAAATTGCCTTATGTGCGTTAAGAAACTCCATACCTAATATAATTTGTGTACTGAGTAATGGAACAATAATAAAATTAGCAGAAAATTCGTATCCTTGACAATTGAAATTTAGGTTGGTCTGTTGTTTAACTTCTACACCTTTTCCAGAAATCGCTCCTCGAATTGTAGTTTTAGAAATAGGTAACACAGGACAGGCAATAGTCCTTTCACATATACGAAAAACTGATTCACTAATGACGTTCAATGGGCTCCCAGAATCTAAAACTGCAGTGAACTTATTCTTATCCACACATACTTCAATAACAGGATGTAAAAATGCGTCTACATTATTTTCCTTTTCGTCTAACAAAATGTCTCTCATGTCTTCCAGGCGTACGTAGTGTAAAGTCGTAGTGTCATTACTTTCTGAACCGTCTATATTGCTGCCAGAAGCCGAAGCTGCTAGTCATTGTCGATTGTTTGCGTCACGTCTTTGAGTATTCGCGTCATTCCGCGGATCCATTTCTACGATTTGCACTTGTCTCTCTGAAGTTCTGTCACGTGGAGGATGCCAATTAGGTCCCTCCTGTCTGTTAGATACAAATTCTTGGTTGTGTCTGTTATTAAAATTTCTGTTTTCCTGTCTGTCTGCATAACTACTTCTTGTGTAATTTCGACTGTCACTTCTGAAATTATTGTTGTATCTACTACCCTGGTTATTTCTGTAGTAAGAATTTCTATTACTGTATGAATAATTTCTGTCTTGATGATACCGATTACTGTTTCCGTATGATTGATCATTCCGGTAGGAATTACCGTTATTATAATTGTCTGTGTAATTTCTGTCAGAACGTCTGTTATTGTCATAAGGCTGGTATCTATTGTCCTGTCTGTTACGTCTGTCATTCTCAAAGTTCCCCATATAACGCCCGTTCCGATCACTATCCCTTTTCTCTGAAAATCTATTGTAATTACTGTTACTGAAAAAGTTACAAGAAGTGCCGTCATCGTTGTCATACTCAAGTTCTTGCAACAAAGTCTTAAAGGTCTCAATGTCGTCTTTACATCTTCCGGCTAAAGCAATTTGTCTTATGGATTGTGGCAGCTTAGTTAAACAAATGCGAATTAATTCAGTCGGGCTATAAGGGTTGGAAAGGAACTGATTCTTTCGAATCATGTCTTCAAAATATTCCGCTGGCGTGCGGAACTCAGACTGTTTGAAATTACGCTGCATAATAAGACTGTGTTTGACTCTGTCTTGCGTGTTTTCGGACCAATATGCCGATAGAAATGCATGATAAAAATCATTTAGGCTATTACAATCTCTAATGAGTGCGCGCATCCGCGTCGCCGGTTCGTTTTCTAAATATCCACACATAAATTCCAGTTTGTGACTTAGTGGCCAATTTGGTGGGAGTGCGTACATAAATTGATCTAACCATGCACATGGATGTATGTCATTCTTAGAATTGCGGAAGATCTTAAATTTACGAACAGTCAAAAAGTGTTTATAGTCAAAGTTTTCGCCTCGTGGCGACAAAGACCTACCGCGTCTGTCCCAGTCCCAATGTCGATTATTGTTAAATTCACGCGCCTGGCGCTCTCTTGTTGCATCCCGTAAACGAAACAAATTATTTTCTTCAAACCCCTCTGGTATGTGTGATTCTAAATTTCTTGTGCCGTCTTTTCCTACGATTTCGCCTTCAATCTGTTTGACTTGCTTTTTTAATGCCTCAAATTCCCTTTTCACGCGTTCATTAAATTTTCCCTGATTTTCAACATGCTTATTTATGTTCTGGTACTCTTCGGTTTCTGCAAATGGCAATGGTGCTGTATCATCTGAATCTTTGTCCCCATGTAAACTAAGATTTGTCAATTTATCTGAAATCTCCTCAACTCTTTCCGCTAAATCACCTATTTTTTCTCTCTGTTTATTTACGTCTTCCATCAGTGTCGCGACTCGGGTTTCGGTATTAACACATTTAGTAGTTAACTGTTCATACTGTTGTGTTAGGTTATTTAATCTGTCATTTGGTACGGATTCCTCGATTCTCTCAAATATTTCTTCCTTATCCTTTGCACGTTGTAAATTTAACTCTGAAAATTTCTGTACTATCACGCGATCTCTTTCTTCCTGTTCTCTGTCCTGTTCCCTTTGTCTAATCTCTACTGCAACTAATCTATTATTGTGAGCATTCAAAATCGGTTGTACTTCTTCTCTGATTTCTTTCTTTAATTCCTCTTTCATATTTTTGAAACATGTCCCTATTCGTGAATCTAACCGTGTTTCCATTGTTTCCATCTCTGTTTCTAGCCGTGTTGCCACCGTTTTCAATTCAGATCCTAACTGTGATCCCAATGAGTCTAACCGTGTTTCCATTGTTCCCATCTCTGTTTCTAGCCGTGTTGCCACCGTTTTCAATTCAGATCCTAACTGTGATCCCAATGAGTCTAACCGTGTTTCCATTGTTCCCATCTGTGTTTTTAATTCACACCTAAACTGTGTTTCCATTCGTGCTCCCAAATTTAATATAGCACCCATCAACTGCTCCATATCAGCCGGTTCGAAATTCTTTTCGCCCCTAACATTTCCCACAAAACTAACATCCTTCTGCATAGCCATAAAGCTATCTGTGTTCGATACTATTTCAGAATCTTCTATCATTAATCTCGTATTCTGTGAATTTTCTGATTGAGAAAAATTTTGAAATGGTTCCGAACTATTTTCCCGACTTATTACATTGTTTTCCACTTCATTATTCATCACACTGTTTTCCTCTGTTGGCGAGTTCGTCATGTCAACAATTTCGTTATTCTCACTATTCATCATTTTTGCCTTTTTCATCGATCGCGTAATCATTTACAAAACATACAAAACTCGTCACTATATGAAAATTACACACAATGACACTTTATCACCAACAATATCAATCACACGAAATGCTTCCTTCAAACACGATTAACAAACAATAGAAGAATGACAATCACCAAATCTACACATGCAAAATAGACTACAATTACTAAACTACAAATTACTACAACAATACTACTGTCTACTATTTTTGCAATCAGAAGAATTCCAAGGGACGATCCTGGCAGGATCACCACGTGCATGGGGGCTTAATTTAAGTATTAATGAAAATATTTTTTTGTAGCTGTAAGTCCGATTACGCAAGTCTCGTAAACGGCTGGCCCTGACTAGTTTTAGTACGCAATCTGACTGCTTAGAATGACAACAAAGAATGAAATGAAAATTTCTGTTAGCACAATTAATTAATTAAGTCCCCAGCAACTATAAAATCTACGAAGCCAACAAGGCACAAGTGTAGCTGTTCTGTGTGTGGTAGTGTGACTCAACGCACATCTGGCACGGTTCTTCTTCAACAAAACAAGAATTTTTAAATACCAATTATACTGACGTGATAAAAGAAAATTAGAAATACTATAATTGCGTAAGAAACCCAGAATTACACTCTAATACAAGAACACACGCCAGATGCTTTGTTGAGTGAACCTGTAATGAATCATTATTCAGGACACACAAATAATAAGAAAATAAAGAACAGTAGTTAGTTACCTTAATTTATATTGACGAAAAGCACTCAGATCATTACAATATCTCCATTGGAACAACATCTGCTATCTCTCCCATCAAATAACTGCATAAACATGGAACAACACTCTCCACTACCACATCTCACTCTGACTTCAGCTACACGCAATGTCCACCACAACTTCTCGGCAAGAACTGCTTGCCGCTACGTCTCAATAATCACTGCCAGTGGAGACGGCGGAACAATACTCTCTGGCGCGATTTCTGGCGCTGTGGCTCAGTGTAGCCACCTTTCAACCGTTCTTGTTGCAGAATGGTTACTGTGGAACGGTATGTGAAACTTACCTTCTGAAGTTCCTAAGTTTCTGTATGGCTGGTTCGTCACAACCCTTAATTCATCCAATCAAAACAATAACATACTTTGGTTTAACACTCGATTAAAAATTAACGTGAAGCACCCGAAGAAACCCGCAATAGTAATTACTAACAGACTGGATACAAGTACTAAATCTTGCGACCATAATACACTACTGGCCGATAAAATTGCTACACCACAAAGATGACCTGCTACAGACGCGAAATTTAACCGACAGGAAGAAGATGCTGTGATATGCAAATGATTAGCTTTTCAGAGCATTCACACAAGCTTGGCGCCGGTGGCGACACCTACAACGTGCTGACATGAGGAAAGTTTCCAACAGATTTCTCATACACAAACCGCAGTTGACCGGCGTTGCCTGCTGAAACGTTGTTGTGAAGCCTCGTGCAAGGAGGAGAAATGCGTATCATCACGTTTCCGACTTTGATAAAGGGCGGATTGTAGCCTATCGCGATTGCCGTTTATCGTATCGCGACATTGCTGCTCACATTGGTCGAGATCCAATGACCGTTAGCAGAATATGGAATCGGTGGGTTCGGGAGGGTAATACGGAACGCCGTGCTGGATCCCAACGGCCTCGTATCACTAGCAGTCGAGATGACAGTCATCTTATCCGCATGGCTGTAACGGATCGTGCCACCACGTCTCGATCCCTGAGTCAACAGATGGGGACGTTTGCAAGACAACAATCATCTGCACGAACAGTTCGACGACGTTGGCAGCAGCATGGTCTATCAGCTCGGAGCCCATGGCTGCGGTTACCCTTGACATTGCATCACAGGCAGGAGCGCCTGCGATGGTGTCCTCAACGACGAACCTGGGTGCACGAATGGCAAAACGTCATTTTTTCGGATGGATCCAGGTTCTGTTTACGGCATTATGATGGTCGCATCCGTGTTTGGCGACATCGTGGTGAACATACATTGGAAGCGTGTATTCGTCATCGCCATACTGGCGAATCACCCGGCGTGATGGCATGGGGTGCCATTGGTTACACGTCTCGGTCACTCTTGTTCGCATTGACGGCACTTTGAACAGTGGAGTTACATTTCAGATGTGTTACGACCCGTGGCTCTACCCTTCATTTGATCCCTGCGAAACCCTACATTTCAGCACGATAATGCACGACCGCATGTTGCAGGTCCTGTACGTACCTTTCTGGGCACAGAAAATGTTCGACTGCTGCCCTGGCCAGCACATTCTCCAGATCTCTCACCAATTGAAAAAGTCTGGTCAACGGTGGGCGAGCAACTGGCTCGTCACAATACGCCAGTCACTACTCTTGATGAACTGTGGTATCGTGTTGAAGCTGCAAGGGCAGCTGTACCTGTACACGCCATCCAAGCTCTGTTTGACTCAATGCCCAGGCGTATCATGGCCGTTATTACGGCCAGAGGTGGTTGTTCTGGATACTGATTTCTCAGGATCTATGTATCCAAATTGCGTGAAAATGTAATCACATGTCAGTTCTAGTATGACATATTTGTCCAATGAATACCCGTTTATCATCTGCATTTCTTCTTGGTGTAGCAATTTTAATGGCCAGTAGCGTACACTGCCTTACAAAAATTGAAGTATCCTGAAGGCGACGAGAAAACGAAATGAAGCACTACGGGTTGGGAGGGTATATGAGGTTATTTTAGAGATTAAACATGTAGTCAAATTTACAAAGAACTTGGCGGAATGAGCGCACTTATCAGTACGACGTTGCACCACATCTAGCCTTTGTGCATCCACTGTTTCGATTGAGGTCGGTGTCATAACGCCGTTGTAACCCCTTCTGAGGCAAGTTGGCCCTCAGCTGTTGTAACTGGTCCTTGACATCCTCGATACTGGCACTGGAATAGAGTTGAAGTCAAAGCTGGTCCAAGACAGATCTGGGGATCTTGCTGGCCACGGAAGTACCTCAACAACAAGCAAACAGTTCATAGAGAAACGTGCTGTGTTTACGAGGACTGTCCTGCTGAATGATTCTGTTGCATGAGACGTAACACATGAGGACGGCCGGCGGATTTGGCCGAGCGGTTCTAGGCACATCAGTCCGGAACCGCGCGACCGCTACGGTCGCATGTTCGAATCCTACTTTGGGCATGGATGTGTGTGATGTCCATAGGTTAGTTAGGTTTAAGTAGTTATAAGTTCTAGGGGACTGATGACCTCAGATGTTAAGTCCCATAGTGCTCAGAGCCATTTTGAACATGAGGACGGAGGATGTCCGTGACGTACCGTTGTGCTGTCAGGTTTCCCTCAATCACTACCAGTAGTCACCTGTATTCACACCTGATGGCTCCCCACACTATGACGCCGAGAGTAAAATGGCGTGTGTCTCCGAAACAGAAGCATGGGACCTCTCCTCAAGTCGCTGTCATACGCTTAACGATGGTCATCCACACCGGCCGGTGTGGCCATGCGGTTCTAGGCGCTTCAGTCTGGAACCGCGTGACCGCTACGGTCGCAGGTTCAAATCTTGCCTCGGGCATGGATGTGTGTGATGTTCTTAGGTTAGTTAGGTTTAAGTAGTTCTAAGTTCTAGGGGACTGATGACCACAAATGTTAAGTCCCATAGTGCTCAAAGCCATTTGAACTATTTGGTCATCCACTGTGGCACAGAGCCGCAACTAATCACTGAAAACCATTCATCTACACCTACATCTACGTGATTACTCTGTAATTCACAATAAAGTGCCTGGCAGAGGGTTCAATGAATCACCTTCAAATTGTCTCTCTATCGTACCACTCTCGAACGGCGTGCGGGAAAAACGAGCACTTAAAATTTTTCTGTGCGAACCCTGATTTCTCTTATTTTATCGTGATGATCATTTCTCCCTATGTAAATGGGTGTCAAAGAATGTTTTCGCAATCGGAGGAGAAAATGTGGTGATTGAAATTTTATGAGAAGATCCCGTCGCAACGAAAAACGCCTTTGTTTTAATGATCGCCACTCCGATTCACGTTATCATGTCTGTGGCACTATCTCCCCTATTTCGCGATAGTACAAAATGAGCCACCCTTCTTTGAACTTTTCCGATGTCATCCGTCAGTCGGCCGCAGCTCGTGGTCGTGCGGTAGCGTTCTCGCTTCCCACGCCCGGGTTCCCGGGTTCGATTCCCGGCGGGGTCAGGGATTTTCTCTGCCTCGTGATGCCTGGTTGTTGTGTGATGTCCTTAGGTTAGTTAGGTTTAAGTAGTTCTAAGTTCTAGGGGTCTGATGACCATAGCTGTTAAGTCCCATAGTGCTCAGAGCCATTTGAACCATTTGAACCATCCGTCAGTCCCACCTGATGCGGATCCCACACCGCTAGCAATACTCCAGAATAGGGCGGACAAGCGTGGTGTAATCAGTCTGTTTAGTAGACCTGTTCCACCTTCTAAGTATTCTGCCAATGAATCGCGGTCTTTGGTTTGCTCTATCCATAACATTATCTATGTGATCGTTCCAGTTTAGGTTATTTGTAATTGTAATCCCTAAGTATTTAGTTGAATTTACAGCCTTCAGATTTGTGTGACTTATCGCGTAATCGAAATTTAGCGGATTTTTTTTAGTACTCATGTGAATACCTTCACACTTTTCTTCATTCAGGGTCAATTGCCACTTTTCGCACCATACAGACATCTTATCTAAATTACTTTGCAATTCGTTTTGGTCATTTGATGACTTTACTAGACGGTAAATGATAGCATCATCTGCAAAACAATCTAAGACGGCTACTCAGATTATTTCGTTAGTATAGATCAGGAATAATAAAGGGTCTATAACACTCTCTTGGGGAATGGCAGATATTACTTCTGTTTTACTCGATGACTTTTCGTCTATTACTACGAACTGTGACCTTTCTGACAGGAAATCACGTACCCAGACGCACAGCTCACGCTATATTCCATAGGCAAGCAGTTTGGTTAGAAGACGCTTGTGAGGAACGGTGTCGAAAGCCTTCTGGAAATATAAAAATATGGAGTCAATTTGACATCCCCTATCGATAGCACTCATTACTTCATAAATACAAAGAGCTAGTTGTGTTTCACAAGAACGTTGTTTCCTGAATCCGTGCTGACTATGTGTCAATAAAACATTTTCTTCGAGATGATTCATAATGTTCGAGCACGGTATATGTTCCAAAACCCTACTGCAAATCGACGTTAGTGATGTGGGCCTATGTTTCAGCGGATAACTCCTATTTCCATTTTTGGTTATTGGTGTGACTTGAACAATTTTCCACTCTTTAGGTACGGATCTTTCTGTGTGAAAGTGGTTACATATAATTGCTAAATACGGAGCTATTGTATCAGCATACTCTGAAAGGAACCTGACTGGTATACAGTCTGGACTGGAGGCGTTGCCTCTATTAAGTGATTTAAGCTGCTTTGCTTCACCAAGGATATCTACTTCTATGTTTCCAGTCTTGGCAGTTGTTCTTGTTTGGAATTCAGGAATATTTACTTCGTCGTCTTTGGTGAAGGAGTTTCAGAAAACCGTGTCGAATACCTCTGCTTTAATGGCACTGTCATCAGTGACTTCACCGTTGTTATCGCGCAGTGAAGGTATTGATTGCGTCTTGCCACTGTTGTGCTTTATGTATGACCAGAATCTCTTTGTGTTTTCTGCCAGATTCCGAGACAGAGGTTAGTTGTGGAAATTATTAAATGCATCTTGCAATGAAGTACGCGCTATATTTCGAACTTCTGCAAAACTTTGCCAATCTTGGGGATTTAGCGTTCTTTTAAATTTGGCGTGCTTTTTTCGTGCTTCTGCAACAGCGATCTGACCCGTTTTGTGTACCATGCGGGATCAGTACCATAACTTATTAATTTATGTGGTATATATCTTTGAATTGCACCCGAGGCTATCTCTTTGTTAACATTTCACAAATTTTCTACACTTACATGATCAGATCGGAAGGAATGAAGACTGTCTCTTAAAAAGGCGTAAAGAGCATTTTTATCAGCTTTTTTAAATAGATGTACTTTGCGTTTGTTTTTTGATGGTTGTAGGTGTTACGGTATTCCGCCTAGAAGCAACTGCCTTGTGGTCGCTAATCCCTGTATTCATCACAATACTCCCTATTTGTCCAGGATTATTTGTTGCTAAGAGGTCAAGTATGGTTTCGCAACCATTTACGCTTCGAGTGGCCTCATGAACTAATTGTTCAAAATAATTTTCTGAGAAAGCATTCAGTACAATTTCGAATGGGGTTTTATGCCTGCCGCCGGCTTTAAACGTATAATTTTTCCAGCATATCGAGGGTAGTTTGAAGTCACCAGCGACTGTAATTGTATGAGTGGGGTACATATTTGAAATGAGACTCAAGTTTTCTTTGAACTATTCAGCAGCTATATGTTCTGAGTCGGGGGGGTCGGAAAACGACCAATTAATAGTTTAATCTGATTGTCAAGTATAACCTCTACCCACATTATTTCGCAGGAACTATCTACTTCGATTTCACTACAGGGTTTACTACTTCTGACAGCAAGAAATACTCCACCATCAGCAATCCAAGCTTCACGGCCAAGTCTCCATTCCGAATGTAGCCTGTTTTGTTATAGTATTAACGGCAAATTCCCAGGTCTCGCTGCTGCTACTCTCTGACCAATGCTGTGGGGTGACACAGAACGTTACTTCGAGTCTATTACTGCATCTGAGATGGCAGTTGCATATGTGAAGGTGTCACAATGTGCTTGGTGCACAGTATGCTGACCCTCCCTCGTGGCGGTCAGATGTGGTCAACCAGAACCTTTGTGATGAGTATTACTGCACTCACTTTCCCATGCAGTCCAACATCAGACCACCATCGTTTCAGAATGCTCCACAAGACCTGGATATTGTTTGTCCAGGTGGACAAATGGAGACCACATGAGACCCTTTCCAAGCTCTGTCAGGTACTAATAACGCTGTCTCACGCGAGTGCACGGCTTCTCCACGTCCTTGAGAGATCATACAACATCTGATCCAAGCTTGGAAACAACACTAAACACTAACAACACTACCTGTCCCAGGAGATTGCAACTCTAATTATTTACATACCTGCCAATGACGGGTATGTGTACAAAGTTACTCTGATATTTCACCATGTCTTGTGGGTGCCTCATTTTTTGTCAGACTGTGTTAATAACTAAAAGACCCTCATATATTCTATCATCACCTACGCATATTTTGTCCATATCTCCGCCCCTCCCCGTCCTAATCTTTACCATTTTCTCCAAATCGTCGAACGTCCTGGAGTCTGCCCTTCCTTCAAAATCAAATTCCCTTCCACATTCTGTATTGTGTATCACCTTGATATGAGGTCGCACATCTCATCCAACTGCTGGAATACTTTCACCAGCCCCATGCCTCCCGGCAAATAGAAGCTACCTGTATCCCCCATCCTAGTGAACCCCGACTACCGTCGATGTGAAGTGCAAGGTTTGACCTGTTTAGTATGCCTTCAACATGCTGCAAGTCCTATCCCTGGTGACCTACAGAGAAGGAAAGCTCCACATAAGATCCTGCAAATATAAGAAAAAACAAATTTGCCCAATGGTGACGTGTTGTTAAAGGGAAACTATTAGGGGTGGTCCAATCAAGCATGAAAATACGGGTGCAACTGTACCCTGCTGGTCACTGTAACAGTTTGGTTTATTAACGTAAAACGTAAAATATGAATCACCCTATGAGATACGTATGTGAACCTTTAGTAAGTGGACAAGGATTGAAATGATGTAATCTAACCTTGGCACATGTGGGTGAATATAACAAAAGCACAATCATGAGAATAAAGCATGGACACAGTCAGTGACTGCAAGAATGGTTAGTGCTTTAAAGAAAGAGAAAAATAAGAACAAACACCAGCAGAATCACCAAAGTGCATGATGGAAGCAACTATCTGGCTGCCAACGTGAAAACTGTGTAGCAAGGTCCTGATGAAAGTTAACAAGCATCACATTTCCCTCGATTCAGTGACTGCATTACCAGCTCTTTCTTACCATTCCCCTATGGAAGATGGCTACAAATTCTGAGTCCACCTCAACCTCTGTCGGTTCTAATATGGGGACGTCCTTCGGTGTAGCCGCTTCGCAGCAAGCATGGCTTTCGGTAGCAAGCCTCATCTACTTGATAGTCTCGCCGCAAGTGTCCTCAGTTAACACTCTCAAAGTTGGCTGTTTCTGCCAGGGTGGGAGTCTTGCTGGCCAATTACAGCAGACCTTTTGATTTCGACTAATAATAATTTTGTAAAGAAGTTAAGCAAACTTCTGTTCTTGAGGATTTTGTCATGGTTAACCAATGATGGTCTGGCATGGGGAGGAAGTCGGAAAATCTCTACCACTCCATGACAGGTTTCTAACCCTGGTGTATCAAATGGCATATGTGGGAAAGCACACGTTCTACAGAAATAACTTTTGTGAGCCAGAGTGCCTGTTGCAAGAAGTTAAAATGAACATTCTTTCATGGTGTGACCGCAGATAAATGGCGGATCTCACACTTCTCCCGTTCTTCAGGTTACACCTGGCTTCAGATATTATCTTTACAAAAGGATTCCTTCAAGTGATCCGCACAATGGAGTTTTACGGCAGATAGTCTAGCTCCTGAGCTGCCCACTGGGCTGAGATGGTATGATGCGAATCCAGATTCATCTACCTGCTACTGGAGACAGCGTTCCGCTCTTAATAATATGTTTATGACTCTGTACTCCTTCTAAATAAGCTTCCATGTTTCACAAACAACTAGAAAGAACTCTCCAAGGGTGCTGAAAATAACAGATGTCTCACCGCAATAAAAGGAAGGGAAGAGAAGACATATTTAGCTGAGTGGTGACTAGTAGTACTGAATACTGTCTGCAGTTAGGATGCAGCGTTAAAGGATCGAATACACTGACGTGGGGATGTGCATATATTCTAAAATATATTGCGTGCCAGTTTGGGGATAAACTGTCAAATAACATCACGCCACCAAGTTTCCCTTACATCGCCATGAACACAATGTTCTTTTCCAATATCATTTCAGTCTCTTTTTCTTCTCAGGTCATGAAACGATTACTGAAATCTATACCTACCAGCAACTGTAGCCTACCCTACTCTTCCATTGTAAATGAAGGTTTCAACCCACGTACATCCCTTTTCTTGCCCTTCTCAGTACTCATTCCACGTCCGTTTTTCATATCATCTCCTCTCCAGTCCCATATCCGTACAACTCCCTTACAGACAAAATGTTATCAAAAATCCACAGCAACATTATCCTCTCAGGATTCAAAATAACACAGTTAAACAATATCTCAGCAAGTGGAACAAGTAGATTTGTATTAGTGTTTACTCGAAGGCTGTAGAACAGCAACAAGACCATTCTAAATCTATGTACATTTTATAAAAGTACATGTAAATACGTATCTTCCACGTCTCCTTCTAAATCACTGGATCGATTTCAGCCAAACTTCGTACACATATCACTTATTGTCTGTAAAGAAGCAGTGTGGGGGTAAGGATGGGGGCAAAAATGAGACGACATAGGAGAGAGAGTGGGGGGGAGGGGAGATTGAGAAAGTGAGGGGGAGGGGAGGAGATGGATAGGGAGACAGAGGGAGGAGGAGATAAACAGAGAGAGGAGGAAAAGGGGAGGTGAGGAGGCAGGTGGTAAATGGAGAGAGATAGTTGAAAAAGGAAGAAGGTGTGAGGAGGTAAGGTGGAAGAGGGTGTGAGGAGGCAAGGTGAAAGAGGGAGTGGGTGGGGAGGCAGATGGAAGAGGGACATGTGAGGAGGGAGCTGGAAGAGGGGAGAGAGAAATAGAAGGGGAAATGCAGATTATGGGAGGGATTTCAATTTTCCTGATTATTTTGATGAAAGGACTTCAACAAAGTTTGGTATATGCATGGAGTCGTGTTTTGGGACTAAAGATCATGCCACACGGCTGAATGCTGCATGTAAATTTAACATCCTCTCGGGAGTAGTATGGCCTAAAACAGCAGAGAATGTGGAAATATATGAGACGTATGTTTACCTGGGTGAAGATGCGGGTAAAATGCTAATAGCAAATTAATGAAATAGAGACCTTGATCTGCACTCGGAGGGCATCGCGGTCGGCCCATGGACCTCTCGCGGTGTTCAGCTAATGGTGATACGTCTCAGAAAGAGGCGTGTTCGAGGTAATACAGAAGCCGCCTTAAGTGAATATCGCGTGTAATAGAAAAGCTAAACCTTACGTGCTGAAATCGAAGACCATGTTAGAATCTGTGGAAATAAGTACAATACGACATGCAACACTGAAAATACTTTTATGGAAGGAACGAGGTAAACATTAATTATGAGACATTTTCAATTGAAAACTTACGTAATGCGTAGCAGAACAGGAAAGAAAGCGTTTCACGTGTGAGATTCGTAAGAATGATCCTTGTACTGCGTTGATCTGGTTGAGCTGGGGATGAATTTTTCGTCAGTGAATCTAACAAGCAGTAATATATTAGAACAGTACGTAGAACGTTAGAATGATTGAAATGTAAACTATTCACTATCAGATTTGCACGTGGCGGTAGGCACACTCCACCATCAATCTTAGATCTGAAATGTGCTTATTTACCTGCCAGATCTCTCTTCGAGTATCATGCAGTTAATTCTCATTCCCAGCTACACAGCACACCGGCTTTCGTCCAGAGTAGATGACAAAAAATACTACTGACAACGCAGATCTCTAGCGGATAGTCTGAATATCGCTCCTATGAAGTTTTGTATCCATACGGTAAACAGTTTTCCTTCAAGACTGGCTCGAGCAGCGGAAGTATTATTATAACCACCCAGTAGATTCCACAGGAAACTTGCACAGTATACCGCAATGATACGCAACGAGTTTTTAACAGCCGTCAGCAGTCCACTTACAGATGAATTCACACAGCAAAAACGGTTTAGATTAATAACAAAAGTAAGAATTTTCTTTTTTTCTTTTTTAACCAGGAAGAATTACAAGCCAATCGGCCACCAAGGCCGGTATCAGTTGCCCATTGCAGCCATCTTAACGACCAAACGCGCAGCCTAACGACCTCGTTAGTTTGAGGCCGTGTGTTGTCACACGCACACACTCGACGCATGGCAACGCGCAGTGGCCTCAAGCTCACGAGGTCGTTAGTGATGCGCGTTCCGTCTTAAGATGGCTCAAATGGGCAGCCGATAGCGGTCGCACTGTCCAACTAGATTGTGTTTCTTCCCAGTCAATAAGCAATATATAAACATTATTTTGCAATAATGGATTTTTCGTTTTGACGAGTGTGTCGTACGTTAGTAAAATTGAGCACGTCACTCTTTCGTATTACGTCAGATACAATTTTCTAAATAACAAATACTTTGTAGTTTACGTGTTGCTCAGAAGAAACTTACATTCTCCAGCTTATTTTAAAATTTGGCGTTCACTGTTATTTTATACCAATAACTAGATGATTAAAGTTTTTACAGCACCGAGCGAGGCACACAGGACCCGTATTTTGGAGGACAACGGTTCAGACCCGCGTCCGACCATCCTGATTTAGGTTTCCCGTGATTTTCCTAAGTCGCTTCAGGCAAATGTTGGGATGGTTCCTTTGGAGGGTACGGTCGACTTCCTTCCGCATCCTTCCCTAATCCAATAGAACCAAAGACATAGCTATTTGGTCGCCTCCCGCGAATCAACCAACCACCCAATTTTTACAGCACAATTTGTCTCGTTTTTACGACAACGGCAATTTTAATTAACAGTAGTGTAGGTCATTTTTCCTATTAACGTTACATTTATGGATACCATTATTACATTTGAATTCAATAACCGTCGCGCGGTTCCAGACTGAAGCGCCTAGAACCGCTCGGCAAAGCCTAGTGGAAATGGTCTGTCATTGTCATCATCCGATTTGTTATGAAGTTTCAAGTGTGATGTGCACCTTCATATTTTAGCGGCGTAAAGAATGATCCATAAAATTTCTGGCATGCAGCCACATAAATTCTACTTCTTCTTGTAACATTTAGGCTGAATACCGTCCAGCCATATTCAGAATGAACCGAGGTGACAGTTACCTCGGCTAACCCTGAAGATGGCTGGACAGTATTCAGCCGAAATATTAGAAGAAGAAGACGAATTTATACGGCTACATGCCCGAAATTTTATGGATCTTTGAAGCGTGTGTTTGAATCGCTCGACTGCCTAATGGCTGCTCATCCAAAGTATTGTTGTAGATGCGTGTTGACTGCCACTACATAGCCAAATCCTCTTTAAAAGCAATAAGGAGGGTGCCGAGTTAAGCATTCCCATTTGATAGACAGGTTACGAGTATCATCATAAAACCTCACTCCATGGGATTAAAGTCAGACGTTTGGTACACAATCTGCTGATTGGCAATTATATTGCAGAAGTTCTCCTGCCCTACAAGCTGAAGACTAGTTATGAAGATTTTTTTCCACACCTGGATTCGAATAAGCTGTCTCGTTTCGAGCACCATCGTGCATATGCGACCCTTGCTACACAGACGATTGCTTATACACATATACAAGTTGATTCCGTGATGATGTTACAAACTTCCAGGGAAGATGAAGAAGGTTAAATGTATCGATTTGAAGGAAGGAACCCTAGTCCGGAAACGAATGGTTCAAATGGTTCAAATGGCTCTAAGCACTATGTGACATCTGATGTTCAAATGGTTCAAATGTCTCTGAGCACTATGGGACTTAACTTCTGAGGTCATCAGTCCCCTAGAACTCAGAACTGCTTAAACCTAACTAACCTAAGGACGTCACACACACCCATGACCGAGGCAGGATTCGAACCTGTGACCGTAGCGGTCGCGCAGTTCCAGACTGTTGCGCCTAGAACGCTCGGCCACCCCGGCCGGCACATCTGAGGTCATCAGTCCCCTAGAACGTAGAAATACTTAAACCTAACTAACCTAAGGACATCATACACATCTATACCCGAGGCAGAATCCGAACCTGCGACCGCGGTTCCAGACTGAAGCGCCTAGAACCGCTCGGCCACAGCGGCCGGCCCGGAAACGACCGACTCGAAAGTTATAACCGAAAACCGTTCTGATACCCCTGACAGTTGAAAATATGTACCGATGCTGTCGTTGCTGAGACTGTTGGGTAGGTAACTTTCAAAGGTGTTAGTACAGTTCTAAAATGCATACCTTTAGAGCTATGAACATGGGTTCCAGACGTTTATCTTCGTTACTGTGAAACACATTCTTCTACTGAACTAGTGCCCGTCGCTCTTCAGATATGCATTTTAGAGCTCAAATTTAGTGGACTTTTTTGCTTCTTTTGGCGCATAGTGCTTCTCCAAAAATATGGAAACCAAAGAGCTTGCAGTAGAAAAGTTGTTTCAAAGTATCGAAATTGAACAAGTGCTCATAACTCTAAAGGTATGCTTTTTAGAGCCAATGTTTACTAGACTTTTTTCCTTGTTTTGGTCCATAATACCACCATTGAAACTTGCCTACCCTAGAATCTTAGCTACATTATCGGTACATGTTTTCCAGTCAGAGGTTTCAGAACGGTTTTAGCTTATAACTTTCGACTTGGTCTTTTCTGTCCCTTACCTCATATTGATACATTTATCTTTCATCATCTCGTAACATTTGTAAAATTATTGCGGCATCACCGTGTATATCTTTACTCCGCAAGCGACCCTACTGTCTGTGGAGGAGTGAACTTGGGTACTTATATCGTTTCTCCCTTTCCCTTCCACTCTCGAACGGTGCAGGTAACGAACGACGGAAAGTCTCAACGTGAGCCTGAATTTCTTTGGATCTCCTGTAACTCCTCGACTAACCCTACCTAGCCAGTATTTTGGACTGGTGAATTGGTTGATCGAAGGTATTGTAAGCTATCGCATACATGGGTAAATTACAGTTACTTAGGAGTATGCCGAATAATCATTCTAACCTCTACTTTTCATAAAAATAGTTTTGTGGTTGTTCTACTTCAGGTCGCTCCAGACTGATATTACGAGAATATTACGGTTCTTACTGTTACGGTGATCGAGCGCTAACGTTGTAAGCGAACTGTAATGGCTCTTTCGGGCCATTAATACCCTTTACTATATATTTATTCACGTTGAGAGTCAAATGCCAGTCCGAGCACCATGCGTCGATTCTCTGTAGGTCTTCTCGCTTTTATTGCTATTGTCTGGCGTTGCGGCTTTCCGATATAAAACAGCTTCATCCGCCAACAGCTTTATGGAGCTTCCGTCTTTACGCGTCATATGCTGGGTACTTGTTTGTTGGACAGATAAACGTTTATTTTAACAGTAATTTGTTATATAATTTACCGGAAGCAGTGTACTTCGGCAATTACAACACTTTACACTTTTCGATAACAAATTGATAGTGCAATAAACAAATTCAGGTTCTTTTGAGATTGTCCACTCATGGAGCCAGTTTTTGAGGTGTTAAAAGATGTGAAGCTTTGTTCAAAAAGGCCCTGCTCCATGGACCGAAACAAATGTGCGATGTCTGGTGAATATGGCGGGTGGGCTAAGACATCCCATTGAAGTCCCTTCAAGGTTTTTCTTCACTCTGTTTGCAACATGTGGTTTGGCATTGTGATGAAGCAGAATTACTTTGTCGTGTCTCTGAGCATATTGCGGGCGTTTCTCTTTAAGTGTGGAATTCAAACTGAGTAATTTGTGCTTTGCAGCGTTCAGCACTCAAAGTTTGACCCACACAGCCCAGGAATCTTTTTGTCACTCACCTCAAAATCTTCATCTTTGTAGCGTCGGAACCAAGCCCTGTACCTTGTTTCCGGCAGAACATGTTCTCCATACGCTACCACTACCAAAGTATGACTTTATGCAGTAGATTTCTTGAGATGAAAGCAGAAGAGTAATACTTCCCGCAAACTGTTTTCTACGTACAAAACACAAGTTCTGTGCACTTTTCACTCCACTCGAAAGTCACGTACGGATCTGATAACTTAATATTTATTGTGTTCATGTCGGGTCTCCAGCCGGAACATATCGTCATGTGGACGCAATATTTCGGCGGTCCACCTGAATGTTACGGCCAGGTGGATAGCCGAAATATTGTGTCCAGTTGACACCCGACATGAATACAACCAATTTTTTACGCCGGGAAAGTTTACCGATCCACAGCCTAATGCATACATCAAAAAATATCCTCGCCAATATGCTGCCGATATGGTTGCACTATCGGTCGGAGGATAGCACTCAGGTATCGTACCGCCGTTACAGCGCCTTCCATGACTACCAGCGGCGTACGTCGGCCCCACAAAATGCCACCTCAAAACATCAGGGAACCTCCACCGTGCTGCACTAGCTGTACAGTGTGTCTAAGGCGTTCCGCCTGACCGGGTTGCCTCCAAACACGTTTCCGACGAATCTGAACCGCGCTGCATGGTTCAAATGGCTCCAAGCTCTATGGGACTTAACATCTGAGGTCATTAGTCCCCTAGACTTAGAAATACTAAAACCTAACTAACCTAAGGACATCACACACAGCCATTCCCGAGGCAGGATTCGAACCTGCGACCGTAGCAGCAGTGCGGTTCCGGGCTGAAGCGCCTAGAACCGCTTGGCCACAGAGGCCGGCCGCTGCATCGTGTAGTGGTTGCAAAGATGGACCTCTCCATGGACGTCGGGAGTGAAGTTGCGCATCATGAAGCCTATTGCGCACAGTTTGAATCGTAACATGACGTCCTGTGGCTGCACGAAAAGCATTATTCAACATGGTGGCTTTGCTGTCAGTGTTCCTCCGAGGCATAATTCGTGTGGACGCTGTGGACAACACACACGCCCATGCCCGAGGGAGGACTCGAACCTCCGACGGAGGGAGCACCACGGACCGTGACACGGTTAGTTTAAGTTAGATTAAGTAGTGTGTAGGCTTCGGGACCGATGACCTCAGCAGTTTGGTCCCATAAGACCTTACCACTAATTTCCATTTCCATCTGTCCCAACCACTTCGCGAAATGGCCGACTGAATTAGGAAAAGATCGGACACTGGCCGGCAAATCTGAAGCGACATTGTCCACTTCGTGACTTGGCCAGCCAGTTCCCGCTTTGGCCGATTTCGAGCTTTGGCCGTAACGCATCCCGAGCCCGCAACGCTATTGAAGTCCCGCGGTGGGCAGTGGTAATAATTTATATGTGTCGCGTCTGTTCTTTCGGACATGTCCGAAACGTATCCGCCTTGACGGCTATTAAGTCGTTCAGTGCAGATGTACTCCTCGTCCGACCTCTTGAGGGGATCAGAGGGAGTCTCCGAGCAATTAGGTAATGGGCAGGGGACGCTACGTCAGTAATGTGTGACAATGTCGGAATTTGGGTTGGACGGGAAGTGTATTCGAATAGCCGAAGCCGTTAAGGCGACCGCTCTCGTAAAGCGCGAAATCTGGGTGCGAGTGCCGGCCTGTAATAAATTTTCACTTGTGGCCACTGAATTTATTCAATGCTGGACTGCGACTAAAGTCGAATTTCAATTTCATCAATGGTAATATTCGGGGTGTTCAAAAAGCCTCTCCGCACTTCCTGTATTCGAACAATAAGTTGGTCCCGGCGGAGGTTCGAGTCCTCCCTCGGGCATGGGTGTGTGTGTTTGTCCTTAGGATAATTTAGGTTAAGTAGTGTGTAAGCTTAGGGACTGATGACCTTAGCAGTTAAGTCCCATAAGATTTCACACACATTTGAACATTTTTTTGAACAATAAGTAAAATTTGGCGATTAGCTACCCTTCATGGTGTTGCAGTTTTAATGCCCACCGGTGTAAATTGAGATTTCAGTACTAAGGCTCAGATGTAATTGAAACAGGAAGGTTATGGGTGTATATATTCCTTTCTGCTTTTATTTCACCTGATAAGATTAGGACCCTCAGGTCTTTACCTGCATCTAACAAGACACCCACAGCGAGTCAATATTACAATCTGTATAGTACTTGAGCAATATACAGGGCGAGCTAAGCTGTTCACCTCATGGCTGGGTGTTGTGTGCTGTCCTTAGGTTAGTTAGGTTTAAGTAGTTCTAAGTTCTAGGGGACTGATGACCATAGATGTTAAGTCCCATAGTGCTCAGAGCCAGCCATGTTCACCTCAAATGTGAAGGGCAGTCAAATGAAAACGAGATAGATCGAAGAAAGTAAGTAAACTCTTTATTATTTCGAAAGTAAACGCCGTATCTATTAATACGGGGTGTTCAAAAAGTCTCTCCGCAGTGCTGTATGATTGTTATCCGCGCGTGCCGTATACCGCAGTGAATATACCGAAATGAAACTCAGTGAAATATAAGTTATTAATTTGTTGAAAGTTATTTTTACTTACAAATTTTCACATTAAATGTTGAAAGTGTGCCCCCTGTTGTTGAATACACAATTCGATTCGTCTAATCATGTTTCCAAACACAAGCTGTAACATTTCTTCTGTAACAGTGAAAGTGGATATTGCAGTTGTCAATTCATCGATGGATTTTGTACGGTTTTTATAGACACTTGCTTCCGCTGCACCCCAGAAGAAAAAGTCAGGTGGTGTTAGCTCGGCGATCGTGGAGGCCAAAGTCCCTGTGAAATAATGCGATCTCCAAAAACATCAGCAAGCAGTGACAAAGAAACGCGAGCTGTATGCGCGGTTGCACCATCTTGTCGAAAATAACTGTTCAGTATTTCACTTAACACAAGTTCTCCTATGAATGGGTACAGAATATCACTGCAGTATCATTGTGCGTTTATTGTTTTGTTGAAAAATGTGGGACCCACAATCCGACGTCTAGAAATTGCAATCCAAACTCCTATTTTCACAGAATGAAGTTATCCTCCTGAATACACAATGGGTTTGCAGTACTCCACATACGAAAATTTTGCGAGTTCATGTACCCGGATAAATGAAACCACGCCTCATCAGTGAAAAACGTTTCATTACGAATATTTCTTCCACTTTGTTGAACAAAATTCTTGAACCATTTACAATAATGCAGTCTCTTGCCATGATCCGTGTTTTTCAGTTCTTGCACGACTGTCACTTTGTATGGGAAAAGTCCTAATTTTTTCCTTACAACTGTGTGGGCCGTGCCGACATTAACATCGATTTCCTGTACGAGTTCTCTTACTGACTTGTTCGGACTCATGGACGTTTCATCGGAAATATCGAGTAGTTTATCGTCAGACAAAACGCTAGGACGACCACTTCTCGGTGCGACTGTCACTGAACCCGTACTTCGAAATTTGTTAATCAAATCTCGCACAGTATCGCGATGTGGGAGTGTTGTCTCCGGGAAAACTGAATTAAATGTTTGACGAACTGAAACTGTTTACCGCCAGCTTTCAACATTTGTTCGAATACAAACACACGTTCTTCAGTGGTTAGCATTTTAACTGTGACAAAAACGAAACAGATGAACTAAACTTAAACGTTCACGTCAACACGTAACGACACACACCATAGATTAAATATCTCTGGAGTGAGCATTCAAATGTGCAGAACAGATTTTGGTTGTCAACATACATTGCCGGCCTGGTCACGTGTTCTCGGGACGTCGTGTGTTTGTTCGTATAGCGCCCTGTATATTTAGAATGTCACTACATCCCTAGTACAGACAGATTCTTTTGGTACATATCGTGGATTATTTATATCTGTTGTGCAGGGATTTTAATAGTATCCATTTGATACCGGGAATAAACATGCTACGTAACTTTTAAGGGCAAGTGATATTACATCGCCGGCCGGAGTGGCCGTGCGGTTCTAGGCGCTACAGTTTGGAACCGCGTGACCGCTACGGTCGCAGGTACGAACCCTGCCTCGGACATGGATGTGTGTGATGTCCTTACAATAGTTAGGTGTAAGTAGCTCTAAGTTCTAGGGGACTGATGACCACAGCTGTTAAGTCCCATAATGCTCAGAGCCATTTGATCCATTTTTTTGATATTACATCCTGCTTCTTTGCGATAGGTGTCACAGTTCAGATGCACTCGATTTTTGTTAGTTTTCGGTATGATACGGCACTTTATAGTATTACAGAGCCTGATGTACATTTTTGCAGTGATAGTTTTGCAAAACGACTTGACAGTACGCTAGTACTTTTGCAATTGTCCGAAAAACACCGAATTTGCCACACACTAGCGATTATATCCCTGCTAATTCATTCTTTTTTTCTGCTATTTCTGCGTATTTATTTTCTCGTTTTTGCGACCTAAAGCACAATTTTTCTAACTGGTGACACCTTGAAGTATTTATTTAACGCATTTTACGTACTTGCTCCCAGTTTATTAAATAAATAGTAGACTGAGTAATCTATATACATAATCGACAAGTCACTGATAAATGCATGGAGGACAGTATTTGCTGAAACAACTTACCATTCCCTTTCCCGTTCCACTAGCAAATTTATGAGAGAAAGCGACTGTTTGTAAGCTTTTGTACCAGCCGTAATATCTATTATATACTCATAACATCGTAGAAAAATAGGTCTACAGAATCAAGCCTTAATTATAATGCGTCTCGAAAGTTTTAAACATATACAGTGTCTCTTACTAATATGATAACTATAATTAGAGCTACATGGTATGTACCCATGAAAAATTACCATCCCTCCTTTCACATATTTTTCTTTGCATCCGTAGCAACAACAGTAATTCACCATCGCTATTACACTATCAACAAACGGTGAAATACAACAAAAACTCTTGATATTATAAACTTCATACGCTGCAGAAAGCACACACGCACAGCGAAGTCCCGAAAACACGTGACAATCCTGGTTTAATGTTGACAACATGCACAGAACGCAATGCTCACTCCAGAGATATTTACTCTATGACACACACCAACGATACTACTGACGATGGCTGAGATAAACGGAACAGTGGAATGTTGGGAGAGTCCACTTGAAGAGAAGTAACCCAGGCAGGCGAACAATGAACACTCTGTATAAGATCTGGTGTGGCATTACGGACACGTGGCGCCGTGACGCGGTAATGGAAGTGTATAAGTTAAGTAGAGACGAATAGGGAATCATTCCAGTGATGATTCAGGCACAAAATAGAGAAATCCACTTACATGAGATACATTGACAAAAGGCAAATTGTTATGGCCTGGTCCCTTTGAACAAGCGTCTCGGATACGGCGAAGATGGTCGGCTCTTGGCATGCTGCTGCCGTGGCCATCTGTGGAAAGTGGTTGTAGGACAGTGAAACCACGAGTAGGCGAGATGTTGGACGTCCTCGCCTCGTCACAAAAGTGGAGGTTGGAGGATTGTTCGCTCTGTAAAACAGGATAGGAAGAGATCTGTGACATATCTGAGAGCAGTTTACAATGCTGGTACGGGGACTAGTGTTTCGGAGCACATCGTTCGGCAGCGGACGACTTCTGCGGGTTGCCGCGTCTACATCTGCATCTACATGATTACTCTGCAATTCACATTTAAGTGCTTGGCATAGGGTTCATCGAACCACAATCATACTATCTCTCTACCATTCCACTCCAGAACAGCGCGCGGGAAAAACGAACACCTAAACCTTTCTGCTCGAGCTCTGATTTCTCTTATTTTATTTTGATGATCATTCCTACCTATGTAGGTTGGGCTCAACAAAATATTTTCGCATTCGGAAGAGAAAGTTGGTGACTGAAATTTCGTAAATAGATCTCGGCGCGACGAAAAAGCCTTTGCTTTAATGACTTCCATCCCAACTCGCGTATCATATCTGCCACACTCTCTCCCCTATTACGTGATAATACAAAACGAGCTGCTCTTTTTTCCACCCTTTCGATGTCCTCCGTCAATCCCACCTGGTAAGGATCCCACAACGCGCAGCAATATTCTAACAGAGGACGAACGAGTGTAGTGCAAGCTGTCTCTTTAGTGGACTTGTTGCATCTTCTAAGTGTCCTGCCAATGAAACGCAACCTTTGGCTCGCCTTCCCCACAATATTATCTATGTGGTCTTTCCAACTGACGTTGTTCGTAATTTTAACACCCAGGTGCTTAGTTGAATTAACAGCCTTGAGAATTGTACTATTCTAAATCGCTTTGCAACTGATACTGGTCTTCGGATGACCTTACTAGACGGTAAATTACAGCATCATCTGCGAACAACCTAAGACAACTGCTCAGATTGTCACCCAGGTCATTTATATAGATCAGGAACAGCAGAGGTCCCAGGACGCTTCCCTGGGGAACACCTGATATCACTTCAGTTTTACTCGATGATTTGCCGTGTGTTACTAGGAACTGCGACCTTCCTGACAGGAAATCACGAATCCAGTCGCACAACTGAGACGATACCAAATAGTCCCGCAGCTTGGTTAGAAGTCGCTTGTGAGGAACGGTGTCAAAAGCTTTCCGGAAATCTAGAAATACGGAATCAACTTGAGATCCCCTGTCGATAGCGGCCATTACTTCGTGCGAATAAAGAGCTAGCTGCGTTGCACAAGAACGATGTTTTCTGAAACCATTCTGATTACGTATCAATAGATCGTTCCCTTCGAGGTGATTCATAATGTTTGAATACACTATACGCTCCAAAACCCTACTGCAAACCGACGTCAGTGATATAGGTCTGTAGTTCGATGGATTACTCCTACTACCCTTCTTAAACACTGGTGCGACCTGCGCAATCTTCCAATCTGTAGATACAGATCTATCGGTGAGCGAGCAGTTGTATATGATTGCTAAGTAGGGAGCTATTGTATCAGCGTAATCTGAAAGGAACCTAATCGGTATACAATCTGAACCTCAAGACTTGCCCGTATCAAGCGATTTGAGTTGCTTCGCAACCCCTAAGGTATCTACTTCTAAGAAACTGATGCTAGCAGCTGTTCGTGTTTCAAATTCTGGAATATTCCATTCGTCTTCCCTGGTGAAGGAATTTTGGAAAACTGCGTTCAATAACTCCGCTTTAGCGGCACAGTCGTCGGTAACAGTACCATCGGCACTGCGCAGCGAAGGTATTGACTGCGTCTTGTCTCTTGTGTACTTTACATACGACCAGAATTTCTTCGGATTTTCTACCAAATTTCGAGACAAATGTTTCGTTTTGGAACCTATTAAAGGCATCTCGCATTGAAGTCCGTGCCAAATTTCGCGCGTCTGTAAATTTTACCCAATCTTCGGGATTTCGCGTTCTTCTGAACTTCGCATGCTTTTTCCATTGCCTCTGCAACAGCGATCGGACCTGTTTTGTGTACCATGGGGGATCAGTTCCATCTCTTACCAATTTATGAGGTATGAATCTCTCAATTGCTGTTGCTACTATATATTTGAATTTGAGCCACATCTCGTCTACATTTGCATAGTCAGTTCGGAAGGAATGGAGATTGTCTCTTAGGAAGGGTTCTAGTGACACTTTATCCGCTTTTTTAAGTAAAATTATTTTGCGTTTGTTTCTGGCGGATTTGAAAGAAACGGTATTGATCCTAGGTACAACGACCTTGTGATCACTTATCCCTGTATCAGTCATGATGCTCTCTATTAGCTCTGGATTGTTTGTGGCTAAGAGGTCAAGTGTGTTTTCGCAACCATTTACAATTCGCGTGGGTTCGTGGACTAACTGCTCGAAATAATTTTCGGAGAAAGCATTTAGGACAATCTCGGAAGACGTTTTCTGCCTACCACCGGTTTTGAACAAGTATTTTTGCCAACATATCGAGGGAAGGTTGAAGTCCCCACCAACTATAACCGTATGGGTGGGGTATTTATTTGTTACGAGACTCAAATTTTCTCTGAACTGTTCAGCAACTATATCATCGAAGTCTGGGGGTCGGTAGAAGGAGCCAATTATTAACTTAGTTCGGCTGTTAAGTATAACCTCCACCCATACCAATTCGCACGGAGTATCTACTTCGACTTCACTACAAGATAAACCACTACTGATAGACACAAACACTTCACCACGAATTCTGCCTAATCTATCTTTCCTGAACACCGTCTGAGACTTCGTAAAAATTTCTGCAGAACTTATTTCAGGCTTTAGCCAGCTTTCAGTACCTATAACGATTTCAGCTTCTGTGCTTTCTATTAGCGCTTGAAGCTCAGGGACTTTCCCAGCACAACTACAACAATTTACAACTAAAATTCCGACTGTTCCTTGATCCAAGCACGTCCTGTATTTGCCATGCACCCTTTGAGATTGCAGCCCACCCCGTACTTTCCCGAGGCCTTCTAACCTAAAAAACCGCCCAGTCCACGCCACACAGCCTCCGCTACCCGTGCAGCCGCCAGCTGAGTGTAGTGAACTCCTGACCTATTCAGCGGAAACCGAAACCCCACCACCCTATGGCGCAAGTCAAGGAATCTGCAGCCAACACGGTCGCAAAACCGTCTGAGCCTCTGATTCAGACCCTCCATCCGGCTCTGCACCAAAGGTCCGTAGTCGGTTCTGTCAACGATGCTGCAGATGGTGAGCTCTGCCTTCATCTCGTAAGCAAGACCGGCAGCCTTCACCAAATCAGATAGCCGTTGGAATCCAGAGAGAATTTCCTCAGATCCAAAGCGACACACGTCATTAGTGCCGACATGTGCCACCACCTGCAGCTGGCTGCACCCTGTGCTCTTCATGGCATCCGGAAGGACCCTTTCCACATCAGGAATGACTCCACCCGGAATGCACACGGAGTGCACACTGGATTTCTTCCCCTCCTTAGCCGCCATATCCCTAAGGGGCCCCATTACGCGCCTAACATTGGAACTCCCAACTACCAATAAGCCCACCCTCTGCGACTGCCCGGACCTTGAAGGCTGAGAATCATCCTCTGAAACAGGGCAGGCAGCTGCATCTGGCTCAGCCAGAGATAGTACCTGAAACCTGTTTGTCAGACGTTGACCCAATTACAGTTGCAGTGGATGCGGGATCGCCGGGATTCAATTGTGTATCAACGGAAACGTGCCGCATAGTTGAGCGAATCACGTTCCTTCTTACTTCAGGCGCTTGATCGTGTCCTAATACGCCGCCATCTGCTCGAAACGTGCACCACGCCACGGACGCAGACTGATGGGGCAGTGTTATGCTGTGGGGGACATTTACCTTGGCTGCCATGGGACTTGTGGAAGTAATCAAAGGTGAGCATTTTGCTGACCACCTGCATCCCCTTCATGCTTGATACCATAGAAGGACATCATAGTTTAAAATCGCGTGACATGGGTGATAGTGCAATTTTTGACGAGGATGATGAATCCACATCTTTTATGGTACACTCGAAAATAAGCCACGCTCGAAACTAATACTGCTTTAAAAAGTACAATTCTAAAATGCAGCCTGATGGAATGATGTCTTCCTTCAAATACCGGGTCATCAAAAAGTCGCTTTGAATTTGAAAACTTAATAAACCACGGAATAATTTAGATAGAGAGGTAAAAGTTGACACACATGCTTGGAATGACATGGGGTTTTATTAGAACAAAAAAAAAGTTCACAAAATGTCCGACAGATCTCTTGCGCGCGTCGTTTGGTGATGATCGTATGTTCAACCACCACTTTCGTCAAGCTTGGCCTCCCAGGTCCCCAGACCTCAGTCCGTGCGATTATTGGCTTTGGGGTTACCTGAATTGTATCGTGATCGACCGACATCTCTAGGGATGCTGAAAGACAACATCCGACGGCAATGCCTCACCATAACTCCGGACATGCTTTACAGTGCTGTTCACAACATTATTCCTCCACTACAGCTATTGTTGAGGAATGATGGTGGACATATTGAGCATTTCCTGTAAAGAACATCATCTTTGCTTTGTCTTACTTTGTTATGCTAATTATTGCTATTCTGATCAGATGAAGCGCCTTCAGTCGGACATTTTTTGAACTTTTGCATTTTTTTGGTTCTAATAAAACCCCATGTCATTCCAAGCATGTGTGTCAATTTGTACCTCTCTATCTACATTATTCCGTGATTTATTCAGTTTTCAAATTTATACTGACTTTTTGATCACCCGGTATATCAAGACTGTGTTAATCGCCTAGAAGAAATTGCTTGCGACTTTCGCGAGGGCGATCCCATCTTCCAGCGAGATAACTGTCCGTGTCAACAGGCCAGAATCTTACTATAGTGATTAGAGGAGAGTTTTAGTGGAATCAAGTTGATGTTTTGGCCACCAAACCGCCTGACCGGAACCTGATGGAAAGCATCAGGGACGCTATCGGGGAATTCCGCGGCCTGTGCATAGATTTCTGGTGTCACATACCTCTGGAAACCTACCAAGAATTTGTCACATACATATTGAACAACAACATTCTCTCAGCCCACAGTAAATTCCACATCTAATGATTTCGTCCCGTTAAGAACAAACTGTTTCTAAGTTCATGGTAAACAAATTTGTCACAGTTGTAAAATACTCAATTGACCGAAGTCTTGTACGACAGAAGTCGCTATACCCTACCACGGTTTCAGGGTCTTAGCCTCGTTATCTGGCGTATCTCAAATATAGCAGTAATAGGACGTCATGTCCATCTCCTAACTACTAATTGGCAATCGTCTACAGAAGGTGTACCGTCGAATAACATCCCAAATTGTGGCTACACGTTATTTGACGGCCCATCTACGGTAGATGGTTGCCTGCTATTTTTAGGACATGGCCATGACGTCATACTACTGCTAGATTTCAGATACACCTGATAATGGGGCTAAGACCCCGAAACCGTGGTAGTGTACACAAACTTCTGTCGTGCAAGACTTCGGTCAGTGAAGTATTTTACAACTTTGGCGGATTTGTTTACCATTAACATGTTGCACAACAGTTGTGGATGTCCCACAAATAAAAGAGAATCATAAGGCTGCTCCGATGATCCATAAGTTCATATTTCGTACGCCGGCCGGAGTGGGCGTGCGTGTCTAGGCGCTACAGTCTGGAGCCGAGCGACCGCTACGGTCGCAGTTTCGAATCCTGCCTCGGGCATGGATGTGTGTGATGTCCTTAGGTTAGTTAGGTTTAATTAGTTCTAAGTTCTAGGCGACTGATGACCTAAGAAGTTAAGTCGCATAGTGCTCAGAGCCATTTGAACCATTTTTTTCATATTTCGTACACTATTGTGGTGTGTACCGTGTCGTGACATGTAGAATGTCTGTCTACACGAATCGTGTTAGTGTATTAATGTATTGTAAAGACATTCACACGCTGTGCAATGTATCGCACGAATCTGATAAACCTTTTTTGTGCACAGTAACTCTTTGGATGTGGGCATAGTTAAATATTGTTTGCGTAATATGTTAAGTGAAACATTCAAAATATACACTGAAAACAATCGGCGAGGATCTTGAATGTATTAAAATGCAGGCTAGCTTTAACTCTGAAACTTCCCTTAAATTGAAGCAGCATGCACATACGTAATAGCAGTTCTCTTTGGTGGTAGATTCCGTTAATTGTTCATCTGCTTTATCAGAAAATACATCTCATCTACACGCACAAACTACAACCACACGGTATTAAACTGTCTTTGGTGGGTAGAGCTATTCGCTCCGCCTAGTAAGCTCTCAGGGCTATCTTTTTATTAAATACCAAATATAGTTTAACAAAATATCCAGCTATCATGGGTTACGTCCTAGCACGAAGAACTGTATGTACCATCTCGTAATATTTGAAACCTCTCTCGATAAAGGTTTGTTCTATAAGTACTGATAAAACATCGTCTTTGCCACACAAAAACGACGTTTTTACGTAAAATTCGTTGAAATTAAGCAAATACCTATTCACTCTGAAGGAGTATTATTAGTACTGATTTTTTAAACAAGTCTGAGTTGAATATTATTAATCAGTTTAGAAATATAGTGAAATAGCGTTATCGGTCTTAAGATGGCCGACAACAATACCCGCATTATTCAAAATATTCAAAAAAATGGTCAAATGGCTCTGAGCACTATGGGACTTAACTTCTAAGGTCATCAGTCCCCTAGAACTTAGAACTTCTTAAACCTAAATAACCTAAGGACATCACACACATCCAAGGCCGAGGCTGGATTCGAACGTGCGACCGTAGCGGTCGCGCGGTTCCAGACTGTAGCGCCTAGAACCGCTTGGCCACCTCGGGCGGCCAAAATAATCACTGACACTTCTTAAAGCCTAGGCCGGTGGCGTTAGCAAATACTGTACTACAACAAGAGAGTACAAAATTAGGTAAAATTTCATTTATTGCATGAAATTACCAAATTACACTTACAGCAATCACGGCTGGTCTCCGGCATGAACAAGATAAAAAAAAAAAAGTCATAGGAGCGTTTGTTCCAAGAATGTCAGTGATCATATATATTAGTTTTCCATATATCTATATCTACATCTACATCTACATCCATACTCCGCAAGCCACCTGACGGTGTGTGGCGGAGGGTACCTTGAGTAACTCTATCGGTTCTCCCTTCTATTCCAGTCTCGTATTGTTCGTGGAAAGAAAGTTGTCGGTATGCCTCTGTGTGGGCTCTAATCTCTCTGGTTTTATCCTCATGGTCTCTTCGCGAGATATACGTAGAAGGGAGCAATATACTGTATGACTTCTCGGTGAAGGTATGTTCTGGAAACTTCAACAAGCGTCTCTCCTGCAGAGTCTTCCACTGGAGTTTATCATCTCCGTAACGCTTTCGCGATTACTAAATGATCCTGTAACGAAGTGCGCTATTCCTCCTGCATTTCAGTACAATGTAGCAGTTCTTTGCAGGACATGACACATTTAATTAATATTTTTCGTAATATTTTTGTAAAGAAAGTTCATCATCATCAGTTTTGGACAGTTTATAACTCGTAACGAAGTTTTTCGTTGTAAATAAAGCTCACTCTCACGAAAATTTGTCGCACAAGTGTCTACTCTAGGAGCCAAGCAGTACTCTATGTGACACGTTCCGGAAGTGAACGAACTTGACATCAACCTGAGCGCCATTATCTACTGCCTTGTGAATCAAACAGGATTTTATTTGAGTGTTAACGTTGGATATTCGAACTTTAATTGCCATCTAGAAAATAATAAAGTTGCATAATTATTTTTGTTTCTTTGCAGGTACATGTCTGCAGTCTAGTACACACTGAAATTTCTGCACGACAGTACATAGCACACCACTAAAAACAGAAGAAATTAGCGAATCCCGTTGACGAAGTGGAATATTGTGCGCTAATTGATTTCTGGCATTCAGAGGGGAACGACGCTACAACAATCCATGCTGAATTGGTGGAATAGTACGGTAACATTCACCATCGTCAGAGACGGCGGTTAGAAGGCGCAGTCGCTTCTAGCGCGGTCTAACAAGTCTGTATGATCAAGAGGCAGGCCACCTCTCTGTGAAGAAACTGTAATCGCAAGAGAACAGGAAGCCCTGGTGCTCGTAGACTGGTTTTTCACAATGGAGGCTGCAGTTTAAAACGTGAAAAATAGTCATAGATTAGTTTTCAAGGCTTTGTACGGCGTTTGGAACGCGTCACAGGCCGGCGCGTTCTGAGTTCCGTGACTGCTCGCACCCATCCATAAAGTCCGTCGAACCGAGCCAGCAGCGGAAATGTAGCAGTTGCCAGGAGAACCCAGACGACTTCTCCATCGACCTAACCATCACAGACGTGTGCTGATGAGAGGCTTCCAAATGGCAAAACTGTTAAAGCCCTTAATACGAGGTGCATTCAAGTTCTAAGGCCTCCGATTTTTTTTCTCCGGACTGGAAAGAGATAGAAACATGCGCATTGTTTTAAAATGAGGCTGCGTTCATTGTCAATACGTCCCAGAGATGGCAGCACCGTATGGCAGATGGAATTTTACCGCCAACGGCGAGAATGAGAACTGTTTTAAATACTTAAAATGGCGACGTTTTCCTTACTTGAACAGGGTGCAGTCATTCGTTTTCTGAATTTGCGTGGTGTGAAACCAATTGAAATTCATCGACAGTTGAAGGAGACTTGTGATGATGGAGTTATGGATGTGTCGAAAGTGTGTTCGTGGGTGCGACAGTTTAATGAAGGCAGAACATCGTGTGACAACAAACCGAAACAACCTCGGGCTCGCACAAGCCGGTCTGACGACATGATCGAGAAAGTGGAGAGAATTATTTTGGGGGATCGCCGAATGACTGTTGGACAGATAGCCTCCAGAGTTGGCATTTCTGTGGGTTCTGTGCACACAATCCTGCATGACGACCTGAAAATGCGAAAAGTGTCATCCAGGTGGGTGCCACGAATGCTGACGGATGACCACACGGCTGCCCGTGTGGCATGTTGCCAAGCAATGTTGACGCACAATGACAGCATGAATGGGACTTTCTTTTCGTCAGTTGTGACAATGGATCAGACGTGGATGCCATTTTTCAATCCAGAAACAAAGCGCCAGTCAGCTCAATGGAAGCACACAGATTCACCGCCACCAAAAAAATTTCGGGTAACCGCCAGTGCTAAAAAAACGCTGGTGTTCATGTTCTGGGACAGCGAGGGCGTAATCCTTACCAATTGCGTTCCAAAGGGCACTACGGTAACAGGTGCATCCTACGAAAATGTTTTGAAGAACAAATTCCTTCCTGCACTGCAACAAAAACGTCCAGGAAGGGCTGCGCGTGTGCAGTTTCACCAAGACAACGCACCCGCACATCGAGCTAATGTTACGCAACAGTTTCTTCGTGATAACAACTTTGAAGTGATTCCTCATGCTCCCTACTCACCTGACCTGGCTCCTAGTGACTTTTGGCTTTTTCCAACAATGAAAGACACTCTCCGTGGCCGCACATTCACCAGCCGTGCTGCTATTGCCTCAGCGATTTTCCAGTGGTCAAAACAGACTCCTAAAGAAGCCTTCGCCGCTGCCATGGAATCATGGCGTCAGCGTTGTGAAAAATGTGTACGTCTGCAGGGCGATTACGTCGAGAAGTAACGCCAGTTTCATCGATTTCGGGTGAGTAGTTAATTAGAAAAAAAATCGGAGGCCTTAGAACTTAAATGCACCTCGTATGGGTTTCTTCAAAACATATTACTTAATAATCAGTCTTCCACCTATACTTCTTCAAAATGATTGTCGACTGTTATAGATGACAGTTCACTTTTATCACAGATTGAATTACAAAGATCTGTATCGAGTGGATCTTGAATTCACACTAATTGAAATTACACAAAAGTTTTTAGTATAGATGTTATCCATTATTGTTTTATCTCTTCTTTAGTGAGCCAAGATCTCAGAGGCTTGTCGGGCAATAAGCACAATGTGCAGTTCATATTGAGCTGTCACTCATACGTCCACTGATAGATTTGTGATGGCCTTGCAACGCTTTGCAGGACATAGAAGCCTACTGCTCACTGTTTATTCAGAGAACGCTGCAACATTCCACGCAGCCAACACAGAACTGTCTGATCTCTTCAAAACTATCCGGCACACTGACATAATGCTCTTGTGCCCACCATGGGATCACCTGGAAGTATGTACCTCCACGGGGGTGGTGGGGAGGCTACTGTAAACACATGATGGGCTCCGTCAAGCGTAGCTTGAGAAACGTGCTTGTTCGCTCTCAAGTTGATGAAGAGAGCCTAGACCTATTCTGATGGGAACAGAAGTCGCAATGAACTCGTCTCTCCAGGAGAGAGTGATTCGCCATTGACGCCAGTCCATTTCCTAAATAGTGGAAAACCAGTAATTATTCCAGGTGGGCCAGAACTAGTAACTAGGAGGGATCTTGCCAAGGAGTTACGACTTTTAATAGAAATGGTCAACGAGGACATTTAGCATAGATGGAAAAACGAGTACCTCCTGCTGCCAAGAAGTTGGTGTGAGGTAAAGGTATATCCCTCAAGGAAAAAAACCAAGAAATGGAGAAATCGTTTTACTTAAAGAGGATACCAAAACCACGACACTTGTAGAAGATAGCAATGATGGAAGAGATGCAGCAAATATAAGGTTGGTGCCTCAATTGGTAGTGTTGTTCTTTTGCATGTTGTTACTCCGGTTGGGATTTATTTATCGATTGTCAATTTTTATTTCTATTTCACTCTTGCTCTTCGAGTTTACATATTGCCGTTTTGACTTTTGGCGATAGTGAGTGGAGTGCTAAGTGGAGAAATCGGAACATTTCCGACATATTCTTCTGTTTGGTAGATGGATGACAGAAGCAAAGGCAACCAAAACATTAGCGTCATTTCTGGGGTAATGTCGTTTTAAGGGGACTCGTTTTGACATTAGTGACTCACCACTTTGAAAAGACGTTCGGGGTTTGATGAAGATCGTTTAAACGCATTAATCCACAATGATTCACGTCAGTGTACTCGAGAACTGGAAAATGTGATGAACTTTGATCCTTCCACCATCGTGCAACATTTGGATGCAATGGGGAAGGACCACAAATATCAGCGGCCGGCCGTATGTGCATCTCTGCTAGCTCGTCATCAATCGGCTCCTGACCAACACCGACCACTCCTATTTTGTATCGTTACTGGCGACAAGAAATGGTGTCTTTACGCTCACATAAGGAAAAGAAAGGAATGGTTGAGCCCAAAGGAAGCGGCAACTCCCCGTACAAAGACCTATGTGCATCAAATGGCTCTGAGCACTATGGGACTTAACATCTGTGGTCATCAGTCCCCTAGAACTTAGAACTACTTAAACCTAACTAACCTAAGGACATCACACACATCCATGCCCGAGGCAGGATTCGAACCTGCGACCGTAGCATCCGCGCCGTTCCGGACTGCGCACATAGAACCGCTAGACCACCGCAGCCGGCACCTGTGTGCATCCATAAAAGATAATGTTACGTATCTGGTGGAACAGTGACGTGTAGCGTACTACGAATCGCTTCCGCGAGGTGAAACTATAACTGCTGAAATTTGTTGTCAACAACTGAGACGTCTTGCAGACGCAATCCGAGAACAACGACCAGGAAGAGTGAGTGAAGTGATGCTACTCCTCGATAACGTCTACCCGCATTATGCTGGACTGATAAAAAACACTATACTGAAGATGGAGTGGGCAGTCATACCGCACCCACCTTATTCATCTGATGTTGCACTCTCAAATTTTCAGCTTTTCGTTCTCTATCGAACAACCTCCAAGAAAGTTCCTTTCCGGATGGAAATGCGCTCCAAACGTGGCTCGACAAGTTCTTCACCTCAAAACCACTTGATTTCGAGAGTCGCGGAATCGAAAGTATCCGCAGCGTTGTCAGACTTTTGTAAACAGTGAAGGACGATAGATCATTGACGACGAACGTCTCCGTGTCAGCACCCGTGGGCAAGGGGTAGCGGCTTTAATCAAAACGTTTTCGGTCACGGGTTCAGACCCTGCCACCTCTTAAACTTTGAGTAAAGATCAGCATCAGTGGCGGCCAAAGACTTCCGGTATAAGAAGTCAACATCATTCAGCCAACGGACTTGTCAAAGAGGGCGGAGGAACGGATAGAGGTTCAGGGCACTCTCTTGCACTTCGGGTGGGAAACTGCCGAAAAGAGTGTTCTCCATTTTCGGACTTATGCGAACGAATGATATTGCGCCGTTGTCCTTAATCCAAAATACAGGCAATGCTTTTCGAACTTTCTTTCGAGTGCTTTCTACGACCCGCCACACAGTTGGAATGTCCCTGCAATGTGGTCTTGACCTTATCTGATGCACTATTTTTGGATTTTTATTACTATGATCCGCAACGATATTCCCTCTTATTTTCGAGAAGATGTGCGTGGATTTCTCCACGGCTATGGGTGGCTTCACAGACTTTGCCCCACAGATTTAAAAAAACCTGTAGAAAAAAATTAAAAAATAAGTAAAACACAAGTACTCATGGAAAAATAAAAAAGAACCTTCTCTGTTACATACGATATCCTTCCCCCCCCCCCCCTTTCCTTTCCTCCTTTCCTAGTTTAGGTAGAATTATGATAGGCATAGTTAGGGACCAACGTCTGAGGTGACGCAGGTATTACTATTATTATTATTATTATTTAGGGCCAAAATAGCGGTTGCAAATAGACCCCTTCATTTCTGCTGAATAAAATTCGAGAACTTTCCAACAAGCGTTAGAAGTGCGAAGTTTTCTGTAATCCCGTCGTCTATAAGTCAGCAAGTCTGTAGGTAATTCATTTTATGCTGAAGGATACAAGATCAAGCAATGAATTAAAATGTATGCCATAGCCAGAACTTGAGTCTCTTGCTTACTACGCAGATGGGCTAACCACTACATCACTGCAGCATTAGGGCTACCATAGCTGCACGGATTATGCTAGTTCAGTGCCCTCTCTAACAGAAACTTCAATTCAGACCTTCAGCCCATTATCCCCTTACGTATGTTAAAGGTTGCATTCTTTAAATATTGAGTTGGTGCATAAGCTTGTAGCGTTTTTCCGTAAGTTTAATAAACACAGAAGATACCATAACAGCGACTATTTCTTTTTTTTGCTCATCAGTCTCCTGACTGGTTTGATGCGGCCCGCCACGAGTTCCTCATCTGTATCAACCTCTTCATCTCGGAGTAGTACTTGCAGCCTACATCCTCAATTATTTGCTGGATGTATTGCAGTCTCTGTCTTTCACTACAGTTTTTACCCTCTACAGCTTCTTCTAGTACCATAGAAACTATTTCCTGATGTCTTAAGAGATGTCGTACCATCCTGTCCCTTCTTCTTGTCGGAGTTTTCCATGTATTCCTTTCCTTCCCGATTATTTCCATCATCGCTTCTTCGATGTACAGATTGAACAGTGGGAGTGAAATACTACATCCCTCTCCTACACCCTTTTTAATCCGAGCACTTCGTTCTTGCACATCCACTCTTATTATTCCCTCTTGGCTCTTGTACATTACCCGTCTATCCCTATAGCTTACCCCTATTTTTCTCACAATCTCGAATATCTTGCACCATTTTACACTGTTCAAATGGTTCAAATGGCTCTGAGCACTATGGGACTCAACTGCTGTGGTCATCAGTCCCCTAGAACTTAGAACTACTTAAACCTAACTAACCTAAGGACATCACACACACCCATGCCCGAAGCAGGATCCGAACCTGCGACCGTAGCAGCAGCGTGGCTCCGGACTGGAGCGCCTAGAACCGCACAGTTTTACACTGTCGAAAGCTTTTTACATATCGACAGATCCTATGCAGTAACTTGATTTTTCTTCAGTCTTCCTTCTATTATAACCGCAACGTCAGAACTGCCTCTGTGGTACCTTTACCTTTCCTAAAGCCAAACTGTTAGTCATCTGACACATCCTATGCTTTCTTTCCCATTCTTGTGCATGTTATTCTTGTCAGCAACTTGGATGCATGAGCTTTTAAGCTGATTGTGCACTAATTCTCGCACATGTCGGCTCTTGCAATCTTTGGAATTGTGTGTATGATGTTTCTCCGAAAGTCAGATGGTATATCGCCAGTCTCATAAATTCTACACACCAACGTGAGTAATCGTTTTGTTGCCTTTCTCCCAACGACTTTAGAAATTTTGATGGATCCTTATCTATCCCTTTTGACTTATTTTAAGTCCTCGAAAGCTGTTTTAAATTCTGATTCTAATACTGGGCCCCCTATCTCTTCTTTATCGACTATTGTTTCTTCTTCTATCACGTCACAAACAAGTCCTCCCTCTCATACAGGCCTTCAGTGTAATCTTTCCATCTATCCGCTGTCTCCTCTGCTTTTAACAGCGGAATTCCGGTTGCACTCTTAATTTTACCGTTCCCGCTCTTAGTTTCACCGGAGGTTGTTTTTCACTTTTATACATGTTGAGTCAGTCCTTCCGACAATCATTTCTTTTTCGATTTCTTCGCTTTTTTCTTGCAGCCATTTTGCCATAGCTTCCCTGCACTTCCTATTTATTTCATTCCTAAGTGACTTGTATGTCTGTATTCCTGAATTTTCCTGAACACTTTTGTACTTCCTTCATTCATCGATCAACTGAAGTATATCTTCTGTTACCCATGGATTCTTCGCAGTTACCTTCTTTGTACCTATGTTTTTCTTTCCAGCTTCTGTGATGGTCCTTTTAAGACATATCCAGTCCTCTTCAACTGTTCTGCCTGCTGGGCTATTCCTTATCGCAATATATATAGCCTCGAGAACTTCAAGCGAGTCTCTTTTTTCCTTAGTACTTCCGTATCCTACTTCATTGTGCATTGATTCCTTCTGACTAGTCTTAAACTTCTGCATACTCTTCATCATTACCAAATGGTGATCTGACTGTAAGTCTATATCTAGCCCTGAGTACACCTTACAGTTCAATATCTGATTTCGGAATCTCCGGCTGACCACGCAGTAATATAACAAATATCCTTAATCTCCCGGCCTTTTCCAAGTATATCTCCTCCTCTTGTGATTCTTGAACAGAGAATTCGATGTTACTAACTGAAAGTAACTGCAGAACGCAATCGTTCTCATCGCTCATTCCTAGTACCATGTACATATTCTCCCGTAACCCTTTCCTCTTCTTCCCCTACAACTGCTTTCCAATCTTCAATGACTATTAGATTTTCATCTCCCTTTAGGTGCTGAATAACCCGTTCAGTATCCTCGTATACTTTATCTCTTCATCTTCGGCGTGCGACGTCGACGTGCATACCCTAATCACCGCTGTCAATCTTGGGTTTGCTGTCGAGTCTGATAAGAACAACCCTATTATTGAACTGTTTACAGTAGCTCACTCTGTGCCATGCCTTCCTACTAATAATGGATCCTACTCCCACTATGCCATTTTCTGCTGCTGTTGATGTTAGTCATCTGACCATAAATCCTTGTTTTCTTTCCATTTCACTTCACTGACCCCAAATATATCCAGATTGAATTCTTAGCATTTCCCTTATCATATTTTGTAACTTCCATACTACGTTCAAACATCTGACATTCCACGCCCCGACTCGCAGAACGTTACCTTTCGTTGGTTATTAAATCTTTTTCTCATGGTCACCTCCTTCTAGGCAGTCCCCTCCTGGAGATCGGAAAGGGGGACTAGTGCGAAATCTTTGGCCAACGGAGATATTATCGCGACACTTTTTCAATTACAGGACACATGCCTTATGGATACACATTGGCCGACCGGGTTGGCCGAGCGGTTATAGGCACTACAGTCTGGAACTGCGCGGCCGCTACGGTCGCAGGTTCGAATCCTGCCTCGGGCATGAATGTGTGTGATGTCCTTAGATTAGTTAGGTTTAAGTAGTTCTATGTTCTAGGGGACTGATGACCTCAGAAGTTAAGTCCCATAGTGCTCAGAGCCATTTGAACCATTTTTTTGATACACATTGTGTCTTTAATACAGTGGTTTCCATTGCTTTCTATACCCTCCTGCCATTGATCATTGCTGATTCTTCCGCCTCCAAAAGGCAGGCAGAGAATTTTCTTTGCGTCCCTGATCCTGTAGGAGCCTAGACGTCAATAATTCGGACGCCGAAGAGTGTCTAACCCTTCATGGATGAGGATAACCACACTGCCACTGGTATCCAATGCATAGGAGACAAAAGGGAAGTACCGAAATGGGTTAACAAAACCGTCAACATGTACTTCTTGTAAGATAGCCCATCTAAGTCCACCAAGTGAAGTGTTTGATGGAGCATCACCAGTTTATGCTGCGCAAGGATCGTGTTTACATTAATCATAGCTAGGTGAAATGGTTCAAATGGCTCTGAGCACTATGGGACTTAACTTCTGAGGTCATCAGTTCCCTAGAACTTAGAACTACTTAAACCTAACTAACCTAAGGACATCACACACATCCATGCCCGAGGCAGGATTCGAACCTGCGACCGTAGCGTAGCGCGGTTCCAGACTGTAGCGCCTAGAACCGCTCGGCCACTCTGGCTGCCTAGCTAGGTGATACACCATGTCTGTTGTTGCACTTCTGCTGTCGAGACATTGGGTCCACCAATGGTATTCGGCTGGCACAGACTGCACAAGTGGTCGAAAGCACAGCGTTCACTTTGGTGAGGTGGCGGTGGCCACAACCGGTGGAACGTACCTGCCCACGGTACTCATAAGCCGTTCTGATTCCTCCTCTACGTCGTCCGCCTAAGAAACAGAAGCAGCACCACTGCATTGTCCGGAGGTAGAATCATCGGATCACCGCTGCACGTCGGCGTCTTTCAGAGACGGCTTGTCAACAGAGGACGTAGGTGACGCGGGATAGGCGTCACATGCTGCGGAGGACAAACGGCTAAAGTAGGTAGGGAAGGAAACACAGGTGGGGAAGGCAACACACTCAACAGCAGGCCTTCTGAGATCGATGTGTCATCTGACGCCGGTTCGTCATACTGTGCGGCCATTTTGAGGAGATAATCATCATATGGCATACGAGTACGTTTCTTACGCTTCGTTGGAGGCTTCTGTTTCCGAACGTGTTGTTCCGTATCGGGGTGAAATCGGCTGTCACCTGACACAACCACAACAGGAAGGAAAGCAGAGGTTGGTGCGACCCCCGAGTCGACGTCCGTCACTACAGTAACATCGCTTCTCGCTTTCTGACGGGCGTCCGAAGGCGTCGTTTCCGCCGGAAGTGATGGATAGGGAATCGAAGACTCGCCGGCCCGTCAGTGTCCGTCAGCGATGGCAGATCGGAAGCACTCTGGGCCAGTGCATCCGCTATCTTCTACATCTACACTACTGGCCATTAAAATAACTACACCACAAAGATGACGTGCTGCAGACGCGAAATTTAACCGACAGGAAGAAGATGCTGTGATATGCAAATGATTAGCTTTTCAGAGCATTCACACAAGGTTGGCGCCGGTGGCGACACCTACAACGCGCTGACATGAGGAAAGTTTCCAACCGATTTCTCATATACAAACAGCATTTGACCGGCGTTGCCTGGTGAAACGTTGTTGTGATGCTTCGTGTAAGGAGAGATGCGTACCATCACGTTTCAGACTTTGATAAAGGTCGGATTGTAGCCTATCGCGATTGTAGTTTATCCTATCGCGACATTGCTGCTCGCATTGGTCGAGATCCAATGACTGTTCACAGAATATGGAATCGGTGGGTTCAGGAGGGTAATACGGAACGCCGTGCTGGATCCCAATGGCCTCGTATCACTAGCAGTGGAGATGACAGGCATCGTATCCGCATGGCTGTAACGGATCGTGCAGCCACGTCTCGATCCCAGAGTCAACAGATGGGGACGTTTGCAAGACAGCAACCATCTGCACGAACAGTTCGACGACGTTAGCAGCAGCATTGACTATCAGCTCGGTGACCATGGATGCGGTTATCCTTGACGCTGCATCACAGACAGGAGCGCCTGCGATGGTGTACTCAACTACGAACCTGGGTGCACGAATGGCAAAACGTCATTTTTTCGGATGTATGCTGGTTCTGTTTACAGCATCATGATGATCACGTCTGTGTTTGGCGACATTGCGGTGTTCGCAGAGACGGCACTTTGAACAGTGGACGTTACATTTCAGATGTGTTACGACCTCTGGCTCTACCCTTCATTCAATCCCTGCGAAACCCTACATTTCAGCAGGATAATGCACGACCGTATGTTGCATGTTGCCTTTCTGGATACAGAAAATGTTCGGCTGCTGCCCTGGCCAGCACATTCTCCAGATCTCTCACCAATTGAAAACGTCTGGTCAATGGTGGCCGAGCAACTACGCCAGTCTCTACTCTTGATGAACTGTGGTATCGTGTTGAAGCTGCATGGGCAGCTGTACCTGTACACCCATCCAAGCTCTATTTGACTCAATGCCCAGGCGTATCAAGGCCGTTATTACGGCCAGAGGTGGTTGTTCTGGGTACTGATTTCTCAGGATCTATGCACCCAAATTGCGTGAAAATGTAATCACATGTCAGTTCTAGTATAATATATTTGTCCAATGAATACCCGTTTATCATCTGCATTTCTTCTTGGTGTAGCAATTTTAATGGCCAGTAGTGTATATATATACTCCGCTGGCGGAGGGCACAATACGCTCAAAGTCATATTTCCCCCCGTCAGTTCCACTCGCGGATCACCCGAGGGAAAAACGACTGTCTGAACGCCTCAGTTTCAGCTCTAATTTCCCTTATCTTTGAATGGTGGTCATTGCGCTATCTGAAAGTTGGTGGTAATAATACATGGTCTACATCCTCGGCGAAGATCGGATTTCGGAATTTAGTGAGCAGCCCCTTCCGCTTAGCGCGCCGTCTATCTGCAAGTGTGTCCCACTTAAAACTATCTATGAGATTTGTAACGCTCTCGCGATGGCTAAATGTACCAGTCACGAATCTTGCTGCTCTTCTTTGGACCTTCTCAATCTCTTGAATCGGACCCAACTGGTAAGGGTCCCATACAAACGAACAATACTCTAAGACTGGACGAACTAACGTATTATAAGCTATTTCCATTGTTGAAGGACTGCATCGCTTCAGGATTCTACGAATAAACCGCAATCTAGAGTTCGCCTTGCCTGTTACTTGTGTAATCTTTTCATTCTATTTGAGATCATTTCGAATAGTCACACCCACATACTTCTCTGATATTACCGCTTCCAAAGAATGATCATTTATTTTGTACTCATAAATTAATGGGGATTTTCGCCTTGCTATACCCAGTAGGTTACACTTACTAATACTGAGAGATAATTGCCAGTCATTACGCATTTATTTTCTGCAAATCCTCATTGATTTGTTCACAACTTTCGTGTGATATTACTTTCCTGTAGTCTACAGCATCATCGGCAAATAGTCTAATGCCGCTGTCCATACCATCAACCAGATCGTTTATGTAAATAGTGAAAAGCAGCGGACCTATTACACTGCCCTGAGGCACACCTGAAGTTACGCTTGTTTCTGTTGAAGTCACCCCGTTCAGGACGACATACTGCTTCCTGTCTGTTAGAAAACTATCTATCCAACCGCATATGTCATCAGATAGAACGTAAGCGCGCACTTTTTGGAGCAAGCGACAATGCGGAATTGAGTGGAACGCCATTCGAAAGTCGAGAACTATGGCTTCAACCTGGGAGCCGGTTTCTAGAGCCTGTTGTATATCATGCACAAAGAGGGATAGCTCTCTTTCGCATGACCGCTGTTTCTTAAAACCGTACTGGTTTCTGCAGATGAGCTTCTCAGAGTCTAAAAAAGGTCATTAAGTCTGAACACAAATTATGTTCCATGATTCTACAATAGATCGATGCCAGTGAAATTGGCCAGTAATTATGTGCATCCGATTTTCTACCCTTTTTATAGGTTGCTATGAACTGGGCCTTCTTCCAGTCCCGAGGAACTTTCCGCTCTTCCAATGATCTCTGATAGATGATGGCTAAGAATGGTGCTATATTTGTAGCATAGTCAACACAAAATCTTACGGGGATACCGTCTGGGCCAGATGCCTTTCTGGCGTCTAAGGATCTTAACAGTTTTACAATCCTAGATACACCAAATACAGGATGTCAGCCATCCTTGCGTTAATAGGATAATTGGAAGGGGCATAGGTGACACTCAGCACTGTATGTCTCATGGATGGTACGACATCTCCTACCGGCATCTGAATTAGGCATCTGCGAAAGCAATCTGATTGGACATGGACCTCCTTGCCACTGCCCCCGTAAGTTCGCGGCTGACTGTCATACTAGAAGATCGCCCGCACTCTGCCAATCATCAAATAAGATGGCATGTGCTTTGTCAGTTCAAGTTTGATCTGACAAACGCCATTTAAGATGTGGTAGGTCTCGAGGGTCTGCCACTTTCCTGCGATGTGGATGACGACATTTCCGTAAGATCGAAAGTCAGAGGCTACCGTGTCTTGCGGTATTTCAAAAGGCAGTTCGAAATCAAGCAGGGTGCGGACGCCGAATCCTGCGTGATCAACCGAAACGTGTTTGGCGTGGCCATCTGGGTGTTTAAACTTCAGTCTTGGGGTGAAACGTTGCACATCAGCGCAAGTTTCTTCTCTCCGCAGTTTGATGTATACAACGCTCATCATGCTGGAGAAGTGAATTCCTACAGCATCTTGAGGTGCGAGTGTTCGTCAAGCATGAACTGTTCCACTTGGTGTGCTAGAGGTCGTGCATGTTCCGCTTGAAAGATGATCTTGATAGTCATACGGCGGTAAGATAACGCCATTATAGGTCAGAACTTGAGTGAATGTGGCGTCTTACGACTGCCCGCTAACATGTAAACAACAACAAGCCTGTGGAAACGCCGAACACGTCCGCCTAATGCCACGGCTATGAGCCAACTTACCGCTTCGGTTATCCTTGCACGAATCACGACCAGCCCCAAACTTCCATAAGTCGTCGTCCACGTGTCACAACCTGCACTCGTATGTACGTATAGTCCGTCCAGGGAGGACATTTTTATTGGGTTGAGGGCCTAATATTGGCGAATAAATAAGAAATAGCAGAGCGTGTGTTATTAAGATGTACGATGCAATGTTCCTTCGGAGATGCATGCACGTCCGAAGGAACACTGCACCGTATTTCTTAATAATAACACAGGCACTGCTATTTCGTATTTACACCATTAAATTATAGCATTCGAGATTGGCGTCAGTCACTCTAATTGGGCAGCTGGACAGCTGTTCTTAACATATTTCTCCAAACACGCAGTTTCTTAACTGTGAATGCAAAATTTGATTTATCTAATTTTAAAAATCTCATTATGAAATATTAAAATCAGCAAATATACTGAAACACATAGATATTCCGAGAAAAACGTGTACACACCGTTCTTACACTTATTTTGCCTGGGTGTAGTAGTTTTAAAATATTCAGGGATACAAAAAGGCCGGCCGAGGTGGCCGAGCGGTTCTAGGCGCTACAGTCTGGAACCGCGCGACCGCTACGGTCGCAGGTTCGAATCCTGCCTCGGGCATGGGTGTGTGTGATGTCCTTAGGTTCGTTAGGTTTAAGTAGTTCTAAGTTCTAGGGGACTGATGACCTCAGCAGTTAAGTCCCATAGTACTCAGAGCCATTTGAACCATTTTGATACAAAAAACTGCAACACAACCTGGACACCAGCAAGATACTTCTCTTCGGCATGTTTCACCCTTCTGGCTCTTATCATCGGAACACGCTTTCCAGACATGTTTTGGGTGCTGTTTTTTATGATGGTTTCTGCTACCATAATTGTTTTACGTACGTTCATTTAGCAGATACAAGATTTCAAACTGCTTCACTAAATTATTTTCTTTTATTTATTACTTACCTCAGCATTAAGCCATACAGAAATCTCGATCAACTTCAGAATCATCATGGAATCGGCGATTTCTTCTTCCAGGGCAATGAAAACATCGCTGTCATCGCAATTCCCAATACCAAAACTATGTAGAGCCCGAGCTGTTGACCATCAAATATCCAGGTATCAAACGAAAGCAGTATGGGACTCAGTACAGAGCAAAAACACACAAAGCGCTTCCGTGTAGTACGGATAGTTCTGAATTCGACAGGGCAATGCAGAAGCCTTCCCTTGTGCAGTATACATGGTTACCAATTGGGGGCATGAGGCGCAATGTAAACTACGAATTTTTACACACAACACGAGCAAGAACCGGGCGTCCTCCGTCTTGCTATCCGCCACTGTCTTGAGCCTATGGTGGACAAAATAGTTTTGTCTTCAAGGAAATAAATTTAAGTAGTACATCAAACATGAATGTGATGGTAGTCTAGCGGGTGTAACTATGCCATTTATTACGTGTAAAGGTAATGCAATAAATCGATATTTTTTTTAATTGTGCAGTAAATAATATCACGTAGTGGTAATTTATTTAGTGAGAAACTGTATCCTTAACTTGTAATCTGCTTAATCTACTGTCAACAGCCGGCCGGTGTGGCCGTGCGGTTCTAAGCGCTTCAGTTTGGAACCGCGTGACCGCTACGGTCGCAGGTTCGAATCCTGCCTCGGGCATGGATGTGTGTGATGTCCTTAGGTTAGTTAGGTTTCAGTAGTTCTAAGTTCTAGGGGACTGATGACCTCAGAAGTTAAGTCCCATAGTGCTTAGAGCCATTTGAACCATTTGAGCTGTCAACATGATGCAGGGAGAAACTACATTCATTTATTTATTGTATGTTTAAGATGTTCATATATTTCGAGTTACTATGTAATTTCTTTGGTGACTGAAGAATGCAAACAAAAAAGTGCTGTTCGTGAAAACACGGATCCCGCGTTGAAATCTGCTAAAAAAAAAAAAAAAAGATAAAGGGCTTTTAGAGCTCTAGACTTCGGCCGGAGGTAGGGATGTCGGTTATCGGTGGAACATGCTGTTTTCGTTTATTTCGGATTTCTCCACACCAGTTCAATCTCACTGTTAAAACCGCTCAAAAGAACCGGTTTCTCAAATAACTAATTTTTCGGATTTTTATTTATATTATTTTCTGTAATAAACGTAGCAGTCGAATAAAGATTGAAAAATTTTGACTCGGCCAGTTTCAATAAACATAGAATCAAAATATTAAATGAAACATTCAGATAAAAGAAAACTCCGTCCACCATTCACTGCCCTTCTCGAAAAGTTATAAGTGGTTGATTATTACAAGTAATCACTAGTATTCTACAGATTCTAATTTTTTGAAACTCTCTTCAAAAGTCATGTTGTAATCGGGGATCATACTACTATTTGGGCATTTGCGAACAGTCAGTGCCAAAAGGTGAAAACTGAGTTTGGAGAACTCTATTCTTCGTGTTAGTTTGCCCATTTTCAAGGGCTACAAGCAGATAAAGGCATATTATGTATACACTGGTAACAGATCAGCTACTTCCTATTTTTATTGTATACTATCAATGAATTGTTAAGTTTTTAACTTATTACTGTTACCGTAATTTCCTTCCTCTTTTATTATTTCACAGAAATGGCAGACAAATCACTAACCTTTTAAAGTAAATGACGCGTTCTGCTTCATTATTAGTCACTCTGTTAAAATATTTCCAGAGTAAGGTTGACGGCATTCGGAAATATAATGGATGTCCGTCGATGATAGTCAGAAACTATAGTGTAGATCAGGTGCGGGGGATGGGGGGGGGGGGGGGGGAGGGGGAGGCGGCGCGAGTCTTGCACACTGCTCAAATGGTTCAAATGGCTCTAAGCACTATGGGACTTAATATCAGAGGTCATCAGTCCCCTAGAACTTAGCACTAATTAAACCTAACTGCCCGAGGCAGGATTCGAACCTGCGACCGTTGCAGCTGCGCGGTTCCGAACTGAAGCGCCTAGAACCGCACGTACACGCATGCTTTAAGCAACGACATACGCTAACAGGGACATTATCCAGCAATTCTGTACCTGTTCTTATGCCATCTGTTTGTTGGTCGTTTCTGTCGGCACTGTTATTAAAATAGCACAGAACGCTTCTCCCATTTTCTATAGTAAAGCAAAATTTCAAAACCAATTAAAATTTTACGAATAAAAATACTCCTTTTTTTAGTAAAGTGTTTAATTAAAAACGAAAAATTTTAGCACTGGTGCTATGTCTAATTGATGTTTCAGTATTTTTACTCGGTTAGCAGTAAAAAATAAAAAAAGCACTGTTATGTCGGAGACCAAAAAAATGACGAAAAATGCCGGTTATTCAGAGTTAAAATACCGGTATCTTTTTTAGTGGTAGGTTTCCCCATCTCTGCCTGGAGCTCCTAGGTTGAATACTGGGCAGAAGTATGGATCTTTCCGCATCCCAATTCCCCCCCAGGAAGGCCCCCAGGTCCACTCTGCCTGGTGCGAAAGTGTGTACTGGGGTTCCTTGTCGGGAATAAAAGGCGGCCGGAGCGAGGGACCCGCCATCCCTCCCACTCCTAGTCCCACGGCGAATAGAATGTGCCGCGTCATGGGCATACGCCACAGAGTTCACCATTAAACTGAACATGAGGAAGCTATTTGGTTCTTGCATTGCTTTCCTAATATGCAGTTGCTTTTTTGGAACTAATAAATATTTATGGATTTTTTTTTTTTTTTTTTTTGGTACGTCATTGTGCAAGTTTCCATACCACAATGTTTTGTAATACCTTATCACCCCAAGAGGTGTTGAACTTGTAGCCGTCGTGTTCGTGAAGAACGTGCATCGAAGGATTCCAGCAGGCCGACATAATAATGTCCAACGATTATAGGTGGCAGAAAAGGAGCAAACGACATGAGAGCCGCTGATAACACTCCGCTGTGGAGCCGCCCTGACGCGTTGTCATCAACAAGCGGCCCAGAATAACGGGCCGGCCTTTATCTGAGCTATGCTCGTCTACGCGTGGCTTACAACGGGGGGAAAGCGGCGGCCGCCGGCGTGACCGACATTCGAGCCGCCGCTAGTAGCACCGCGGCCACGGCTCGTTGCGCCTACCACACACGGCTGCGTCCGTTTTCATTCGCGGATGACTCAGTGCAGTGTTTGTCGCCAGAAACCTGTTTAACCTGCGGCTCACACTGCGATAAGATAGCGCTGGTCTTAGCAAGCTGCGCGGCTGTTATTATGCGTCCTCTCTAAGCCCGCGGCAAATATAACTAATCCTGCCGAGGACTCCGTGACGCAATGTGCTTCATCGCGTTCCTTGTAACACCCCTTTCCTCTTTACCTATTTGTGTAGTCAGCAGGAACAATACTACGACACTCATTCAGGCGGAATAAGTACAATCACGTGTAGACGCCGAATGCAGACTCCATTTAATGGCTCTCCGGCAAAACGAAGTTGTAAAAGGATGTGCTTTTCAGATCACAAACAGTATCCTTACTAACTAACACGAGATACGTATGATTACCAAGAAACACATATTGCGAGGTGAGAAACAGTACCTGAATTAATCACTTACACATTTTAGTGACTGTGTTCATAGTTTACAGAATGAGATTTTCACTCTGGAACGGAGTGTGCGTTGATATGAAACTTCCTGGCAGATTAAAACTGTGTGCCGGGCCGAGACTCGAACTCGGGATCTTTGCCTTTCGCGGGCAAGTCAAGCACGACTCACGCCCCGTCCTCATAGCTTTACTTCTAGTAGCTAGTACCTCGTTTCCTACCTTCCAAACTTTACAGGAGCTCTCCTGCGAACCTTGCAGAACTAGCACTCCTCAAAGAAAGGATACTGCGGAGACGTGGCTTAGCCACAGCCTGGGGGATGTTTCCAGAATGAGATTTCCACTTTTCAACGGAGTGTGCGCTGATATGAAACTTCCTGGCAGATTAAAACTGTGTGTCGGGCCGAGACTCGAACTCGGGACCTTTGCCTTTCGCGGGCAAGTGCTCTACCAACTGAGCTACCCAGTGTTCATAGTGTCCATGACAAAAAGATCATTTGTGCATTTTTACTGCGAAAGGAAGCAAGCTCCATCTTAAATATACTCCAAGACAAAAGAAACGAATGCGATGGGAATTGGTAGATGCGATGTACGTCTACAGACAGACAAGTGAGTACAATTACAGAAAAACTGGATGACTTATTCAAGAGAAAGAACTTCACAAACTGAGCGAGTCAGTGACGCCGTTTTTCTACCTCTGGCCCTTGTGCAAGCAGTTCTTCGGCTTGGCATTGATTGAGTTGTTGCATGTCCGCCTGCGGGAAATCATGCCAAATTCTGCACATGTGGCACATTAGTTCGTCAAAATTCCGAGCTGGCTGCAGGTCCCTGCCCATTGTGCTCCAGACATTCTCAGCTGGGTGAGAATCAGCGACCTTGAGGGCCAAAGTTGGGAGTGTGGTAGGTCCGCTGTTGTTTTCTACCTACATAAATGATCTTTTGGATAGAGTGGATAGCAATGTGCGGCTGTTTGCTGATGATGCTGTGGTGTACGGGAAGGTGTCGTCGTTGAGTGACTGTAGGAGGATACAAGATGACTTGGACAGGATTTGTGATTGGTGTAAAGAATGGCACCTAACTCTAAACATAGATAAATGTATATTAATGCAGATGAATAGGAAAAAGAATCCCGTAATGTTTGAATACTCTATTAGTAGTGTAGCGCTTGACAAAGTCCGTCGATTAAATATTTGGGCGTAACATTACACAGCGATATGAAGTGGGACAAGCACGTAATGGCAGCTGTGTGGAAGGTGGATAGTCGTCTTCGGTTCATTGGTAGAATTTTGGGAAGATGTGGTTCATCTGTAAAGGAGACCACTTATAAAACACTAATATGACCTATTCTTCAGTACTGCTCGAGCGTTTGGGATCCCTATCAGGTCGGATTAAGGGAGGACATAGAAGCAATTCAGAGGTGGGCTGCTAGATTTGTTACTGGTAGGTTTGATCATCACGCGAGTGTTACGGAAATGCTTCAGGAACTCGGATGGGAGTCTCTGGAGGAAAGGAGGCGTTCTTTTCGTGAATCGCTACTGAGGAAATTTAGTGAACCAACATTGGAGGATGACTGCAGTACAATTTTACTGTCACCAACTTATATTTCGCGGGAAGACCACAAAGAGAAGAGAGATTATGGCTCGTACAGAGGTATAAGGGCAGTCATTTTTCCCTCGTTCTGTTTGGGAGTGGAATAGGGAGAGAAGATCCTAGTTGTGGTACGAGGTACCCTCCGCCACGCACCCTATGGTGGATTTCGGAGTATGTATGTAGATGTAGATGTAGATGTAGATGGGAAGCAAGAAGACACGCAGTAGAAACTCTCGCCGTGTGCAGGTGGGTATTATCTTCCCCAGATTTAAGCCCAGCATGGCTTGACATGAAGTGTAGCAAAATGGGGCTTAGAATACCGCCGACCTACCGCTGTGCTGTATGGGTGTCGCCTTATGGCGTGCAACAGTCAGGTTGGTATCTCACCGCGGCCTGTGGCGTCTCCAGACACCTCTTCGGCCTGGGATCTCATTGGCTGGAGTAGAATTGTGTTCAGTGACGTGTCCCGCTTCGAACTGAGCCCCAGACGTGTCTGGGGAATGTAGGATACCACCATGCCCAGTTGCCCTCCATACTGACCGACTATCGGGTTCAATGATCTGGGATCCATTTCTTTTCATAGCAGGACCCCTTTGATTATTAGCCGAGGCACCTTTGCAACACAGCAGTACATCGGCGACATTCTACGCATCGTGTTGTTGTCCTACATGGCAAGCCATCCTGAGCTTACATTTCAGCAAGATAATGCCCACCCGCACATGGCGAGAGTTTCTACTGCTTGTCAAACCATGCCTTATCCAGGAACGTCGCTGAATCCCCTCCCCCCCTCCCCCCCGCCCGCTTTGGAGTTGAGAACGTTTGTTTGGAGCATTGTGGGCAGGACCGTCCATCCAGTTTGGGGTTTCGACGATCTAATGCGCCAATTGCACAGAGTTTGGCACGATGCCCCTCAGGAAGATATAAAAAAACTCTTTCAGTCAATGAGAAGCCGAGTAACTGCTTGCATGAGGGCCAGAGGAGGACCAAGGGCGTCACTGACTTGCTCAATTTCTGAAGCTCTTTCTCTTGAATGAATCGTCAAATTTTTCTGAAGCTGTAATAAATTGTTTGACTGTACATGTACGTCACATCTACCGATTTTCGTCCCATTCGGATAATTTCTTCGTGGTGAGTCGTTTTTTTCTTTTGTTTTAGAGTGTATTACAATCAGCTGACGGGTGGATACCGCCTGCAGGTGACTCATGAAGTAAACGTTAATTTTTTGAAACCCCTGTCACATTAAACCTGGTGGACCAGAAGTCGAGCCTGGAACCTTGCCTTTAGCAAATAATTACTGTACCGACTGAGATATCCAGGGACAAGAGACTGGCGTTCCACCATTCGCCAACCTCTTCGATTGATGGAGTCCTGCACTGGGCTGAAGCAGTATGAAATGACATAGCCACATCTGTTCTTCAAACTCGGTTTGACTCGATGCGCTGCCAGAAGTGGCAGCTCTGTGTCCTAAATTTCGAACCCTGTACTCCCTGAAATCATGTGAAAATTAAATCATGTCTATATACCGCCAGATAACCTATAGATTTAATCACGTATTCTTCCTACTACCCTGTATTCGAACAACAAGTAAAATTTTGCTATTACCTACCCTTCATGGTATTGCAGTTTTAATGCCCACCGGTGTAAACTGAGATTTCAGTACTAAGGTTCCGATGTAATTGAAACAGGAAGTTTATGGTTGTATATATTCATTAGTGCTTTTACTTCACCTGAGCCGGCCGCGGTGGCCGAGCGGTTCTAGGCGCTTCAGTCCGGAACTGCGCTGCTGATACAGTCGCAGGTTCGAATTGGCTCTGAGCACTATGGGACTCAACATCTTAGGTCATAAGTCCCCTAGAACTTAGAACTACTTAAACCTAACTAACCTAAGGACATCACACACACCCATGCCCGAGGCAGGATTCGAACCTGCGACCGTAGCAGTCCCGCGGTTCCGGACTGCAGCGCCAGAACCGCCAGGTTCGAATTCTGCCTCGCGCTTGGATGTGTGTGATGTCCTTAGGTTAGTTAGGTTTAAGTAGTTCTAAGTTCTAGGGGACTGATGACCTCAGATGTTAAGTCCCATAGTGCTTAGAACCATTTGAATCATTTCACCTGATAAGATTAGGGCCATCAGGTCTTTTCTTACATCTAACAAGACACCCTTAACGAGTCAATATTACAATCTGTATAGTACTTGAGCAATATACAGTGCGATTCAGCTAAGCTGTTCACCTCAGATGTGAATGGCAGTCAAATGAAAACGAGACTGATCGACGAAAGTAAGTAAACTCTTTATTATTTCGAACGTAATCGCCGTAGCTATTAATACATTTATCCCATTGTGAGACAATGTCTTCAATGAAAAAAGGTTTACGGTTGTCTATGGCACCATGATTATACCCTGGCATATCGAAGCAAATCGAAGGTCACGCATGTCTTTCTGCAAGGCTCCAAAAACACGGAAATCGCATGGGAGGCGATGGGGACTACATGGAGGATGTAGTGTACTCTTTCGCAATCTTGGCAATATGTGGGCAGGCATTATCCTGCTACAGAATGATGTCGTCCGTCAATGTTCCTGGGTGTTTGGTCCCGATGACGCGCTCCAGTTTTTATGAAGTGTCCATGTACCGCTGTGCGCAAATTGTTGCTCCATGTTCTAGAGAGCCAACGAGCAGCGGGCCACTGCAGTCAAAGAAGGATCTCATCATGACTGTTCCGGAGCTGACGTGCCTGTTGTTTCGACTACACTGCAGACGTCTCGCTGGGAAGCCATTATACATCCTCCATACAGTCCCAGTCTCTCCTCATGCGATGTCTAGAGTTTTGGAGCCGCGAAGAGTCACTCGTCGTCGTCGATTTGCGCCGGACGAAGAGGTGCACGCATGGGTACAATTATGGTATCGCAGACATTTTTCCATAAAGGCATTGACCAATTTGTCTGACAGGGGAATGTGTTGTTCTTGTGGTCTTCAGTCCAGAGACTGGTTTGATGCAGCTCTCCATGGTACTCTATTCTGTGCAAGCTTCTTCATCTCCCAGGACCTACTGCAACCTACATCCTTCTGAATCTGCTTAGTGTATTCATCTCCCTCTACGATTTTTACCCTCCACGCTTCCCTCCATCACTAAATTGGTGATCCCTTGATCCCGCAGAACGTGTCCTACTAACCGACCTCTTCTTCTAGTTGAGTTGTGCCACAAATTCCTCTTCTCCCCGATTCTATTCAGTACCTGCTCATTAGTTACGTGATCTACCTATCTAATCTTCAGCATTCTTTTGTAGCACCACATTTCGAAAGCTTCTGTTCTCTTCTTGTCTAAACTATTTATCGTCCATGTTTCACATCCATACATGGCTACACTACACGCCATACAAATACTTTAAGAGACTTCCCGACACTTAAACCTATACTCGATGTTAACAAATTTCTCTTCTTCAGAAACGCTTTTCTTGCCGTTGATAATCTACATTTCATATCCTCTCTACTTCGACAATCATCAGTTATTTTGCTCCCCAAATAGAAGAACTCATTTACTACTTTAAGTGTCTCATTTCCTAATCTAATTCCCTCAGCATCACCTGATTTTATTAGACTACATTCCGTTATCCTCGTTTTGCATTTGTTGATGTTCATCTTACATCCGCCTCTCAAGGCAGACTCCATTCCGCTCAACTGCTCTTCCAGGTCCTTTGCTGTCTCTGATAGAATTACAATGTCATCGGCAAGCCTCAAAGTTTTTATTTCTTCTCCATGGATTTTAATTCCGACTCCAAATTTTTCTTTTGATTCCTTTACTGCTTGCTCAATATACATATTGAATAACATCGGGGATAAGCTAAGACCCTGTCTCACTCCCTTTCCTACCGCTGCTTCCCTTTCATGCCCCTCAATTCTTATAACTGCCATCTGGTTCTTGTACAAATTGTAAATAGCCTTTCGCTCCCTGTATTTGACCCCTGACACCTTCAGAATTGAAAGAGAGTATTCCAGTCAACCTTGTCAAAAGTCTACAAATGCTAGAAAAGTAGGTTTGCATTTCCTTAACCTATCTTCTAAGGTAAGTCGTATGGTCAGTACTGATTCTCGTGGTGCAGCTTTTCTACGGAATCCGAACTGATCTTCCCCAAGGTCGGCTTCTACCAGTTTTCCATTCGTCTGTCTAGAATTCGTGTAAATATTTTGCAGCCGTGATTTATTAAACTGATAGTTCGTTAATTTTCACACCTGTCAACACTTGCTTTCTTTGGGATTGGAATTAATATATTATTCTTGAAGTCTGAGAGTATTTTGCCTGTCTCACACATTTTGCTCAACAGATGGTAGAGTTTTGTCAGGACTGACTCTCCCAAGCCTATCAGCATTTCTAATGGAATGTTGTCTACTCCCGGGGCAATGTTTCGACTAAGGTCTATCAGTGCTCTGTCCAATTCTTCTCGCAGTATCACATCTCCCATTTCATCTTCACTTACGTTCTCTTCCATTTCCATAACACTGCTCTCAAGTACATCGCCCTTGTATAGACCCTCTATATACTCCTTCCACCTTTCTGCTTTCCCTTCTTTGCTTAGAACTGGTTTCACATCTGAGCTCTTGATATTCATACAATTGGTTCTCTTTTCTCCAAAGGTCTCTTTAATTTTCCTGTACGCAGTATCTATCTTACCCCTACCGATATATGCATCTACATCCTTACTTTTGTCCTCTAGCCATCCCTGCTTAGCCATTTTGCACTTCCTGTCGATCTCATTTTTTGAGACGTTTGTATTCCTTTTTGCCTGCTTCATTTATTGCATTTTTATATTTTCCATTTTCATCAATTAAATTCAATATCTCTTCCGTTACTCAAGGACCTCTACTAGCCCCCGGCTTTTTACCTACTTGATCCTCTGCTGTCTCTCAAAGCTACCCATTCTTCTTCTACCGTATTTCTTTCCCCTGTTCCTGTCAATCGTTCCCTAATGCTCTGTCTGAAACTCTGTACATCCTCTGGTTCTTTCAGTTTATCCAGTTCCCATCTTCTTAAATTTCCACCTCTTTGCAGTTTCTTCAGTTTTAATCTACAGTTCATAACCAATAGATTCTAGTCAGAGTCCACATCTGCACCTGGAAATGACTTACAGCTTAAAACCTGGTTCCTAAATGTATCTCAAACCTTCCAGCGTCTCCAGGCCTCTTCCAAGTATACAACCTTCTTTCATGATTCTTAAACCAAGTTATCCTCTATGCAAAATTCTACCAGGCGGCTTCCTCTTTCATTCCTTATCCCCATTCTATATTCACCCACTACTTTTCCTTCTCTTCCTTTTTCTACTATCGAATTCCAGTCCCCCATGACTATTAAATTTTCGTTTCCCTTCACTATCCGAATAATTTCTTTGGTCTCATCATACATTTCTTCAATCTCTTCATCATCTGCGGAGCTAGTTGGCATATAAATTTGTACTACTGTGGTAGGCGCGGGCTTCATGTCTATCTTGACTACAATAACGCGTTCATTATGCTGTTCGTAGTAGCTGACCCGTGCTCCTATTTTTTTATTCATTATTAAACCTACTCCTGCATTACCCCCATTTGATTTTGTATTTATAACCCTGTATTCACCTGACCAGAAGTCTTGTTCCTCCTCCCACCGAACTTCACTAATTCCCACTACATCTAACTTTAACCTATCCATTTCCCTTTTTAAATTTTCTAGCCTACCTGCCCGATTAAGCGATCTGACATTCCACGCTCCGATCCGTAGAACGCCAGTTTTCTTTCTCCTGATAACAACATCCTCCTGAGTAGTCCCCGCCTGCAGATCCGAATGGGGGACTATTTTGCCTCCAGAATATTTTACCCAAGAGGATGCCATCATTATATAACCATACAGTAAAGCCGCATGCCCAGATTACGACTGTAGTTTCCCTTTGCTTTCAGCCGTTCGCAGTACCAGAACAGCAAGGCCGTTTTGGTTAGTGTTACAAGGTCAGATCAGTCAATCATCCAGACTGTTGTCCCTACAACTACTGAAAAGGCTGCTGTCCCTTTTCTGGAACCGCACGTTTGTCTGGCCTCTCAACAGATACCCGTCCGTTGTGGTTGCACCTACGGTACGGCTGTGTGTATCACTGATTTTATTTAACTGCTCCCTATATTTCTTAAACCGTTTAAGATGGGTTGACACAGCTTGACACAGCTAAGAAAGTCTTCTTACAGAAGCGGAATAGCGGAGGAAAGTTTAACTTAAAACTGATACTAATCACACTTGGCTACATGTGACTGGACCGACAGACCAACTGCAAAGCAAAGGCCGTGACATCTGAGGGTGATTCACCAGTTAACTATTGTAACAGTTCTGCTCTTTCTTCTGTCAGAGACATGAAAGAAAGGCATACGTCAAAAATCGAATGGATTTGTAAAACAGCGAATTGAAGTTAAATAACAACTTAGTCATAGGTTTAATGCAAGATACACACTTACAAGGCAAAATTACGTCAACAAGAAGAATAAAAAGAAAATCACAAAAGAATGTCGTCATAAACATTCCTCT